>NW_027598539.1:0-41754 GCF_964194155.1 Cetorhinus maximus
GGGACAGACAGTGAGATCACGGGGAGGTTAAAGGGACAGAGAATGAGATCACGGGGAGGTTAAAGGGACAGACAGTGAGATCACGGGGAGGTTAAAGGGACAGAGAATGAGATCACGGGGACGAAAAAGGGACAGAGATAGAGATCACGGGTAGGTTAACGGGACAAAGAGTGTGATCACGGGGAGGTTAAAGGGACAGAGAGAGATTACTGGGAGGTTTAAACGACATAGAGAGATCACGGGGAGGTTAAAGGGAGAGATAGTGAGATCACGAGGAGGTTAAAGGGACAGAGTGCAAGATCACGTGCACGTTAAAGGGACAGAGAGTGAGATTACCGGGAGGTTAAAGGGACAGAGAGTGCGATCACGGGGAGGTTAAAGGGACGGAGAGTGAGATCACGGGGAGGTTAAAGGTACAGAGAGTGAGATTACGGGGAGGATAAAGGTACAGAGAGTTAGATCGCAGGGAGGTTAAAGGGACAGAGAGTGAGATCACGGGGTGGTTATAGACACAGAAGGTGAGATCACGGGAATGTTACTGGGACAGAGATTGAGATCAGGGACAGTTATAGGGACAGAGAGTCAGATCAGGGACAGTTAAAGGGACAGAGTGTGAGATCATGGGGAGGTTAAATGAACAGAGAGTGAGTTCTCGGGTAGCATAAAGGGACAGAGAATGAGAGCACGGGGAATTTAAAGTGACAGAGAGTGAGATCACGGTCAGGTTAAAGGGACAGAGAGTGAGATCACGGGGAAGTAAATGGGACAGAGAGTGAGATCACGGGGAGATTAAAGGGGTCGAGAGTGAGATCACGGGAAGGTTAACGAGACAGAGAGTGAGATCGCGGGGAGGTTAAAGGGACAGAGAATGAGATGACTTGGAGGTTTAAGGGACAGAGAGTGAGGTCACGTGGATGTTAAAGGAACAGAGAGTGAGATCACCGGGAGGTTAATGGGACAGAGAGTGAGATCGCGGGGAGGTTAAAGGGACAGAGAATGAGATCACGGGAAGGTAAATGGGACAGAGAGTAAGATCACGGGGAGGTTAAAGGGACAGAGAGTAGGATCACGGGGAGGTTAAAGGGACTGAGAGTGAGATCATGGGGAGTGTAAAGGGACAGAGAGGGAGATCACGGGGAGTTTAATGGGACAGAGAGCTAGATCAGGGATGTTATAGGTACAGAGAATGAGATCACGGGGAGTTTAAAGGGACAGAGACTGAGATCACGGGGAGGTTAAAGGGACAGAGTGCTCAATCAGGGAAATTACAGGGACAGAGAGTGAGATCACGGGTTAGTTAAATGGACAGAGAGTGAGATCATGGGGAGGTTAAAGGGACAGAGAGTGAGATCACGGGGAGGTGAAAGGGACAGTGAATGAGATCACAGGGAGGTTAAATGGACAGAAAGTGAGATCACTGGAAGATTAAATGGACAGAGTGACATAACTGGGACGTTAAAGGGACAGAGATTGAGATCACGGGGAGGTTAAAGGGACAGAGAGTGAGATCAGGGACAGCTAAAGGGAAAGAGAGATATCAAGGACTATTAAAGGTACAGAGAGTGGAATCGGGGGACAGTTAAATGGACAGAGAGTGAGATCAGGGTGACAGTTAAAGGGACAAAGTGAGATATCAGGGACATCTAAAGGGACAGAGAGAGAGCAGAGACTATTAAAGGGACAGAGAGTGAGATCGGGGGGAGGTTAAAGGGACAGAGGGTGAGATCACGGGAATGTTAATGGGACAGAGATTGAGATCAGGGACATTTATAGAGAGAGATGGTCAGATCAGGGACAGTTAAATGGACTTATTTGGAGATCAGGGGGACAGTTAAAGGGACAAAGAGTGAGACCACGGACAGCTAAAGGGACAGAGAGAGAACAGGGACTATTAACGGGACAGAGAGTGGGATCGGGGGACAGTCAAATGGGCAGAGCGTGAGATCAGGGAAGGTTAAAGGGAAAGAGAGTGAGATCACGGGGAGGTTAAAGATACAGAGAGTGAAATCACGGGGAGGTTAAATTGACAGAGAGTGAGATCACGGGGAGGTTAAAGGGACAGAGAGTGAGATCACGGGGAGGATAAAAGGGACAGAGAGTGAGATCACGGGGAGGTTAAAGGGACAGAGAGTGAGATCGCGGTCAGGATAAAGGAACAGAGAGTGAGATCACGGGGAGGTTAAAGGGATAGAGAGTGAGATCAAGGGGAGGTTAAATGGACAGAGAATGAGTTCACAGGGAGCTTAAAGAGATAGAGAATGAGAGCACGGGGAAGTTAAAGGGACAGAGAGTGAGATCGCGGTCAGGATAAAGGAAAAGAGAGTGAGATCAGGGGGAGGTTAACAGGACAGAGAGTGAGATCACGGGCTGTTTTAAGTGACAGAGACTGAGATCAGAGGGAGGTTAAAGGGATAGAGAGTGAGATCACGGGGAGGTTAAATGGACAGAGAATGAGTTCACGGGGAGCTTAAAGAGATAGAGAATGAGAGCACGGGGAAGTTAAAGGGACAGAAAGTGAGATCGCGGTCAGGATAAAGGAAAAGAGAGTGAGATCAGGGGGAGGTTAACAGGACAGAGAGTGAGATCACGGGCTGTTTTAAGTGACAGAGACTGAGATCAGAGGGAGGTTAAAGGGAAAGAGAGGGAGATCACGGGGAGGTTAATGGGACTGAGAATGAGATAAGGAGGAGGTTAAAGGGACAGAGAGTTAGATGGCGGGGAGGTTAAATGGACAGAGAGTGAGAAACGGGGATTTTAAAGGGACAGAGATGGAGATAACGGGGCGGTTAAAGGGACAGAGAGTGAGATCACAGGGATGTTAAAGGGACAGAGAGTGAGATCACGGGGAGGATTAAGGGATAGGGAGTGCGATCACGGGAAAGTTAATGGGACAGAGAGTGAGATCACGGGGAGGTTAAATGGACAGAGGGTGAGATCACGGGGAGGTTAATGGGAAAGAGAGTGAGATAACAGGGCGGTTAAAGGGACAGAGAGTGAGATCACAGGGATGTTAAAGGGACAGAGATTGAGATAACGGGGAGGTTAAAGGGACAGAGAGTGAGATCACAGGGATGTTAAAGGGACAGAGAGTGAGATCACGGGGAGGATTAAGGGATAGGGAGTGCGATCACGGGAAAGTTAATGGGACAGATATTGAGATCACGGGGAGGTTAAAGGGACAGAGTATGAGATCACGGGGAGGTTAATGGGACAGAGAGTGAGATCAGCGGAAGTTTAAAGGGACAGAGAATGAGATCACGGGCAGGTTCAACGGACAGAGATTGAGATCACGGGAAGATTAATGGGACATAGTGAGATTACGGGGAGGTTAATGGGACAGAGAGTGATATCACGGGGTGGTTAAAGGGACATTGAGTGCGATCACGGGGAGGTTAAAGGGACAGAGAGTGAGATCACGGAGAGGTTAAAGGGACAGAGAGTGATATCATTGGATGTTTAAAGGGACAGAGACTGAGATCACGGGAAGGATAACGGGACAGAGAGTGAGATCACGGGGAGGTTAAAGGGACAGAGAGTGAGATCGCGGTCAGGATAAAGGAACAGAGAGTGAGATCACGGGGAGGTTAAAGGGACAGAGAGTGAGATCACTGGGAGGTTAAAGGGACAGAGGGTGAGATCACGGAGAGGTTAAAGGGATAGAGAGTGAGATCACGGGGAGGTTAATGGGACAGAGAGTGAGTTCAGGGTAGCTTAAAGGGACAGAGAATGAGATCACGGGGCGGTAAAAGGGACAGAGAGTGAGATCACGGGGAGGTTAAAGAGACAGAGTGTGAGATCCCGGGGAGGTTAAAGGGACAGAGAGTGATATCACGGGGAGGTTAAAGGGACAGAGAATGAGATGACTGGGAAGTTAAAATGACACAGAGTGAGATCACGGGGAGGTTAATGGGACAGAGAGTGAGATCGCGGGGAGGTTAATGGGACAGAGAGTGAGATCGCGGGGAGGTTAAAGGGACAGAGAATGAGATCACGGGGAGTTTTAAGGGACAGAGTGAGATCACAGATGGTTAAAGGGACAGAGAGTGAGATCACGGGGAGTTTAAAGGGACAGGGAGTGTGATCAGGGGGAGGTTAAAGGGACAGAGAGTGATATCACAGGAAGGTTAAAGGGACAGAGAGTAAGATCACGGGGAGGTTAAAGGGACGGAGAGTAGGATCACGGGGAGGTTAAAGGGACTTAGAGTGAGATCACACAGAGTTTAAAGGGACAGAGAGTGAGATCACGGGGAGTTTAAAGGGACAGAGACTGAGATCACGGGGAGGTTAAAGGGACAGAGAGCTAAATCAGGGAAATTAAAGGGACAGAGAGTGAGATCACGGGTTAGTTAAATGGACAGAGAGTGAGATCATGGGGAGGTTAAAGGGACGGAGAGTGAGATCACGGGTTAGTTAAATGGACAGAGAGTGAGATCATGAGGAGGTTAATGGGACAGAGAGTGAGATCACGGGAAGATTAAACAGACAGAGTGTCATAACTGGGACGTTAAAGGGACAGAGATTGAGATCACGGGGAGGTTAAAGGGACAGAGTGAGATCACTGGTACGTTAAAGGGACAGAGATTGAGATCACGGGGAGGTTAAAGGGACAGAGAGTGAGATCACGCTGTGGTTAATGGGACAGAGAGTGAGATCACGGGGAGGTGAAAGGGACAGTGAATGAGATCACCGGGAGGTTAAATGGACAGAGAATGAGATCACGGGAAGATTAAATGGACAGAGTGACATAACTGGGAAGTGAAAGGGACAGAGACTGAGATCACGGGGAGGTTAAAGGGACAGCGTGAGATCACTGGTACGTTAAAAGGACAGAGATTGAAATCAGGGGAAGGTTAAAGGGTCAGAGAGTGAGATCACGGGGAGGTTAAAGGGACAGAGAGTTAGATGACGGTGAGGTTAAATGGACATAGCGTGAGATCACGGGGAGGTTAAAGGGACAGAGATTGAGATCACGGGGAGATTAAAGGGACAGAGAGTGAGATCACGGAGAGGTTAAAGGGACAGAGAGTGATATCATGGGAAGTTTAAAGGGACAGTGACTGAGATCACGGGAAGGTTAACGGGACAGAGAGTGAGATCACGGGGAGGTTAAAGGGACAGAGAATGAGATGACTGGGAAGTTAAAATGACACAGAGTGAGATCACAGGGTGGTTAAAGGGACAGATAGTGAGATCACTAGGAGTTTAACGGGACAGTGTTTGAGATAACAGGGAGGTTAAAGGGAAAGAGAGTGAGATCACGGGGAGGTTAAAGGGACAGAGATTGAGTTAACGGGGAGGTTAAAGGGATAGAGAGTGAGATCACGGGGATGTTAAAGGGACAGAGAGTGAGATCACGGGGAGGTTTAAGGGATAGAGAGTGCGATCACGGGAAAGTTATTGGGACAGATAGTGAGATCACAGTGAGGTTAAAGGGACAGTGAGTGAGATCACGGGGAGGTTAAAGGGACAGAGAATGAGATGACTGGGAGGTTTAAGGGACGTAGAGTGAGCTCACGGGGAATTAAAAGGGTCAGAGAGTGAGATCACGGGGAGGTTAAAGGGACAGAGAGTGAAATCACCGGGAGGTTAATCGGACAGAGAGTGAGATCGCGGGGAGGTTAAAGGGACAGAGAATGAGATCACGGGGAGTTTTAAGGGACAGAGTGAGATCACGGGGAGGTTCAAAGGACAGAGAGTGAGATCACGGGGAGGTTAAAGGAACACAGAGTGAGAGCAAAGATGGTTAAATGGACAGAGAGTGAGATCACGGGGAGTTTAAAGGTACAGAGAGTGTGATCACTGGGAGGTTAAAGCGACAGAGAGTGATATCACGGGAAGGTTAAAGGGACAGAACGTTAGATCACTGGGAGGTTAAAGGGAAAGGGAGTAGGATCACGGGGAGGTTAAAGGGACTGAGAGTGAGATCACGGGGAGTTTAAAGGGAGAGAGAATGAGTTCGCGGGGAGTTTAATGGGACAGAGAGCTAGATCAGGGAGGTTATAGGGACAGAGAATGAGATCACGGGGAGGTTAAAGGGACAGAGTGCTAAATCAGGGAGATTAAAGGGACAGAGAGGGAGATCACGGGGAAGTTAAATGGACAGAGAGTGAGATCATGGGGAGGTTAAAGGGACAGAGAGTGAGATCACGCTGAGGTTAATGGGACAGAGAGTGAGATCACGGGGAGGTGAAAGGGACAGTGAATGAGATCACAGGGAAGTTAAATGGACCGAAAGTGAGATCACGGGCAGGTTAAATGGACAGAGATTGAGATCACGGGAAGATTAAATGTACAGAGTGACATAACTGGGACGTTAAAGGGACAGAGATTGAGATCGCGGGGAGGTAAAAGGGACAAAGTGTGAGATTACGGGGAGGATAAAGGGACAGAGAGAGTTAACGGGGAGGTAAAAGTGACAGAGTGAGATCACGGGGAGGTTAATGGGACAGAGAATGAGATCACGGGCAGATTAAAGGGGCAGAGATTAAGATCATGCGGAGTTTAAAGGGACAGGGAGTGTGATCACGGGGAGGTTAAAGGGACAGAGTGTTAGATCACAGGGAGGTTAAAGGGACAGAGAGTAGGATCATGGGGAGGTTAAAGGGACTGAGAGTGAGATCTTGCGGAGTTTAAAGGGAAAGAGGTTGAGATCACGGGGAGGTTAAAGGGACAGAGAGAGAGATGACGGGGAGGTAAAAGGGACAGAGAGTGAGATCACGGGGAGGTTAAAGGGACAGAGAGTGAGATCACGGAGAGGTTAAAGGGACTGAGAGTGAGATCACGGGAAGATTCATGGGACAAAGAGTGTGATCACGGGGAGGTTAAAGGGACAGAGAGTGAGATCACGGGGAGGTTATAGGGACTGAGAGTGAGATCACGGGGACTTTAAAGGGACAGAGAGTGAGATCACGGGTAGTTAATTGGGACAGAGGGCTAGATCAGGGAGGTTATAGGGACAGAGAATGAGATCACCGGGAGGTTAAAGGGACAGAGGCTGAGATCATGGGTTGGTTAAAGGGACAGAGTGCTAAATCAGGGAGATTAAAGGGACTGAGATTGAGATCACGGGGAAGTTAAATGGACAGAGTGTGAGATCATGGGGAGGATTTTGGGACAGAGAGTGAGATCACGCTGAGGTTAATGGGAAAGAGAGTGAGATCACGGGGAGGTGAAAGGGACAGTGAATGAGATCACAGGGAGGTTAAATGGACAGAAAGTGATATCACGGGCAGGTTAAATGGACAGAGATTGAGATCACGGGAAGATTAAATGTACAGAGTGACATAACTGGGACGTTAAAGGGACAGAGATTGAGATCACGGGGAGTTTACAGGGACATAGAGTGAGATCACGGGGACGTTAAAGGGACAGAGACTGAGATCACGGGGAAATTAAAGTGACAGAGAGTGAGATCACGGGGAGGTTAAAGGGACAGAGAGTGAGATCATGGGGGTGTTAAAGGGACAGAGAGTGAGATCACGGGGAAATTAAAGAGCCAGAGAGTGATATCACGGGGAGGTTTATGGTATAGAGACTTAGATCACGGGGAGGTAAAAGGGGCAGGGTGTGAGGTTACGGGGAGGATAAAGGGACAGAGAGAGCTAACGGGAAGGTTAAAGCGACAGAGTGAGATCACGGGGAGTTAAAGGGGCAGAGAATGAGATCACGGGCAGATTAAAGGGACAGAGATTGAGATCATGCGGAGTTTAAAGGGAAAGAGAGTCAGAATACGGGTAGGTTAAAGGGAAAGAGATTGAGATCACGGGGAGGTTAATGGGACAAAGAGTGTGATCACGGAGAGGTTAAAGGGACAGAGAGTGAGATCACGGGGAGGTTGAAGGGACAGAGAGTGAGATATGGGGAGGTTAGTGGGACAGAGAGTGAGATCATGGAGATGTTAATGGGTCAGATAGTGGGATCATGGGGAGGTTAAAGAGACAGAGAATGATATCACCGGGAGGTTAAGGTATAGAGACTGAGAACACGGGGAGGTTAAAGGGACAGGGAGTGAGATTACGGGGAGGTTAAAGGGTCAGAGAGTGAGATCACGGGGAGGTTAAAGGGACAGAGAATGAGATCACAGGCAGATTAAAGAGACACAGATTGAGAACATGCGGAGTTTAAAGGGACAGAGAGTGAGATCACGGAGAGGTTAAAGGGATAGAGAGTGAGATCACGGGGAGGTTAATGGGACAGAGAGTGAGTTCAGGGTAGCTTAAAGGGACAGAGAATGAGATCACGGGGCGGTAAAAGGGACAGAGAGTGAGATCACGGGGAGGTTAAAGAGACAGAGTGTGAGATCCCGGGGAGGTTAAAGGGACAGAGAGTGATATCACGGGGAGGTTAAAGGGACAGAGAATGAGATGACTGGGAAGTTAAAATGACACAGAGTGAGATCACGGGGAGGTTAATGGGACAGAGAGTGAGATCGCGGGGAGGTTAATGGGACAGAGAGTGAGATCGCGGGGAGGTTAAAGGGACAGAGAATGAGATCACGGGGAGTTTTAAGGGACAGAGTGAGATCACGGATGGTTAAAGGGACAGAGAGTGAGATCACGGGGAGTTTAAAGGGACAGGGAGTGTGATCAGGGGGAGGTTAAAGGGACAGAGAGTGATATCACAGGAAGGTTAAAGGGACAGAGAGTAAGATCACGGGGAGGTTAAAGGGACGGAGAGTAGGATCACGGGGAGGTTAAAGGGACTTAGAGTGAGATCACACAGAGTTTAAAGGGACAGAGAGTGAGATCACGGGGAGTTTAAAGGGACAGAGACTGAGATCACGGGGAGGTTAAAGGGACAGAGTGCTAAATCAGGGAAATTAAAGGGACAGAGAGTGAGATCACGGGTTAGTTAAATGGACAGAGAGTGAGATCATGGGGAGGTTAAAGGGACGGAGAGTGAGATCACGGGTTAGTTAAATGGACAGAGAGTGAGATCATGGGGAGGTTAATGGGACAGAGAGTGAGATCACGGGAAGATTAAACAGACAGAGTGTCATAACTGGGACGTTAAAGGGACAGAGATTGAGATCACGGGGAGGTTAAAGGGACAGAGTGAGATCACTGGTACGTTAAAAGGACAGAGATTGAGATCACGGGGAGGTTAAAGGGACAGAGAGTGAGATCACGCTGTGGTTAATGGGACAGAGAGTGAGATCACGGGGAGGTGAAAGGGACAGTGAATGAGATCACCGGGAGGTTAAATGGACAGAGAATGAGATCACGGGAAGATTAAATGGACAGAGTGACATAACTGGGAAGTGAAAGGGACAGAGACTGAGATCACGGGGAGGTTAAAGGGACAGCGTGAGATCACTGGTACGTTAAAAGGACAGAGATTGAAATCAGGGGAAGGTTAAAGGGTCAGAGAGTGAGATCACGGGGAGGTTAAAGGGACAGAGAGTTAGATGACGGTGAGGTTAAATGGACATAGCGTGAGATCACGGGGAGGTTAAAGGGACAGAGATTGAGATCACGGGGAGATTAAAGGGACAGAGAGTGAGATCACGGAGAGGTTAAAGGGACAGAGAGTGATATCATGGGAAGTTTAAAGGGACAGTGACTGAGATCACGGGAAGGTTAACGGGACAGAGAGTGAGATCACGGGGAGGTTAAAGGGACAGAGAATGAGATGACTGGGAAGTTAAAATGACACAGAGTGAGATCACAGGGTGGTTAAAGGGACAGATAGTGAGATCACTAGGAGTTTAACGGGACAGTGTTTGAGATAACGGGGAGGTTAAAGGGAAAGAGAGTGAGATCACAGGGAGGTTAAAGGGACAGAGATTGAGTTAACGGGGAGGTTAAAGGGATAGAGAGTGAGATCACGGGGATGTTAAAGGGACAGAGAGTGAGATCACGGGGAGGTTTAAGGGATAGAGAGTGCGATCACGGGAAAGTTATTGGGACAGATAGTGAGATCACAGTGAGGTTAAAGGGACAGTGAGTGAGATCACGGGGAGGTTAAAGGGACAGAGAATGAGATGACTGGGAGGTTTAAGGGACGTAGAGTGAGCTCACGGGGAATTAAAAGGGTCAGAGAGTGAGATCACGGGGAGGTTAAAGGGACAGAGAGTGAAATCACCGGGAGGTTAATCGGACAGAGAGTGAGATCGCGGGGAGGTTAAAGGGACAGAGAATGAGATCACGGGGAGGTTTAAGGGACAGAGTGAGATCACGGGGAGGTTCAAAGGACAGAGAGTGAGATCACGGGGAGGTTAAAGGAACACAGAGTGAGAGCAAGGATGGTTAAATGGACAGAGAGTGAGATCACGGGGAGTTTAAAGGGACAGAGAGTGTGATCACTGGGAGGTTAAAGCGACAGAGAGTGATATCACGGGAAGGTTAAAGGGACAGAACGTTAGATCACTGGGAGGTTAAAGGGAAAGGGAGTAGGATCACGGGGAGGTTAAAGGGACTGAGAGTGAGATCACGGGGAGTTTAAAGGGAGAGAGAATGAGTTCGCGGGGAGTTTAATGGGACAGAGAGCTAGATCAGGGAGGTTATAGGGACAGAGAATGAGATCACGGGGAGGTTAAAGGGACAGAGTGCTAAATCAGGGAGATTAAAGGGACAGAGAGGGAGATCACGGGGAAGTTAAATGGACAGAGAGTGAGATCATGGGGAGGTTAAAGGGACAGAGAGTGAGATCACGCTGAGGTTAATGGGACAGAGAGTGAGATCACGGGGAGGTGAAAGGGACAGTGAATGAGATCACAGGGAAGTTAAATGGACCGAAAGTGAGATCACGGGCAGGTTAAATGGACAGAGATTGAGATCACGGGAAGATTAAATGTACAGAGTGACATAACTGGGACGTTAAAGGGACAGAGATTGAGATCGCGGGGAGGTAAAAGGGACAAAGTGTGAGATTACGGGGAGGATAAAGGGACAGAGAGAGTTAACGGGGAGGTAAAAGTGACAGAGTGAGATCACGGGGAGGTTAATGGGACAGAGAATGAGATCACGGGCAGATTAAAGGGGCAGAGATTAAGATCATGCGGAGTTTAAAGGGACAGGGAGTGTGATCACGGGGAGGTTAAAGGGACAGAGTGTTAGATCACAGGGAGGTTAAAGGGACAGAGAGTAGGATCATGGGGAGGTTAAAGGGACTGAGAGTGAGATCTTGCGGAGTTTAAAGGGAAAGAGGTTGAGATCACGGGGAGGTTAAAGGGACAGAGAGAGAGATGACGGGGAGGTAAAAGGGACAGAGAGTGAGATCACGGGGAGGTTAAAGGGACAGAGAGTGAGATCACGGAGAGGTTAAAGGGACTGAGAGTGAGATCACGGGAAGATTCATGGGACAAAGAGTGTGATCACGGGGAGGTTAAAGGGACAGAGAGTGAGATCACGGGGAGGTTATAGGGACTGAGAGTGAGATCACGGGGACTTTAAAGGGACAGAGAGTGAGATCACGGGTAGTTAATTGGGACAGAGGGCTAGATCAGGGAGGTTATAGGGACAGAGAATGAGATCACCGGGAGGTTAAAGGGACAGAGACTGAGATCATGGGTTGGTTAAAGGGACAGAGTGCTAAACCAGGGAGATTAAAGGGACTGAGATTGAGATCACGGGGAAGTTAAATGGACAGAGTGTGAGATCATGGGGAGGATTTTGGGACAGAGAGTGAGATCACGCTGAGGTTAATGGGAAAGAGAGTGAGATCACGGGGAGGTGAAAGGGACAGTGAATGAGATCACAGGGAGGTTAAATGGACAGAAAGTGATATCACGGGCAGGTTAAATGGACAGAGATTGAGATCACGGGAAGATTAAATGTACAGAGTGACATAACTGGGACGTTAAAGGGACAGAGATTGAGATCACGGGGAGTTTACAGGGACATAGAGTGAGATCACGGGGACGTTAAAGGGACAGAGACTGAGATCACGGGGAAATTAAAGTGACAGAGAGTGAGATCACGGGGAGGTTAAAGGGACAGAGAGTGAGATCATGGGGGTGTTAAAGGGACAGAGAGTGAGATCACGGGGAAATTAAAGAGCCAGAGAGTGATATCACGGGGAGGTTTATGGTATAGAGACTTAGATCACGGGGAGGTAAAAGGGGCAGGGTGTGAGGTTACGGGGAGGATAAAGGGACAGAGAGAGCTAACGGGAAGGTTAAAGCGACAGAGTGAGATCACGGGGAGTTAAAGGGGCAGAGAATGAGATCACGGGCAGATTAAAGGGACAGAGATTGAGATCATGCGGAGTTTAAAGGGAAAGAGAGTCAGAATACGGGTAGGTTAAAGGGAAAGAGATTGAGATCACGGGGAGGTTAATGGGACAAAGAGTGTGATCACGGAGAGGTTAAAGGGACAGAGAGTGAGATCACGGGGAGGTTGAAGGGACAGAGAGTGAGATATGGGGAGGTTAGTGGGACAGAGAGTGAGATCATGGAGATGTTAATGGGTCAGATAGTGGGATCATGGGGAGGTTAAAGAGACAGAGAATGATATCACCGGGAGGTTAAGGTATAGAGACTGAGAACACGGGGAGGTTAAAGGGACAGGGAGTGAGATTACGGGGAGGTTAAAGGGTCAGAGAGTGAGATCACGGGGAGGTTAAAGGGACAGAGAATGAGATCACAGGCAGATTAAAGAGACACAGATTGAGAACATGCGGAGTTTAAAGGGACAGAGAGTGAGATCACGGGGAGTTTAAAGGGAAAGAGATTGAGATCACGGTGCGGTTAAAGGGAAAGAGTGTGAGATGACAGGGAGGTTAACGGGACTGAGAGTGAGATCACGGGGAGTTTAAAGGGATAGATAGTGAGATCATGGGTAGTTAATTGGGACAGAGAGCTAGATCAGGGAGGTTATAGGGACAGAGAATGAGATCACCAGGAGGTTAAAGGGACAGAGACTGTGATCACGGTGAGGTTAATGGGACAGAGAGTGAGATCACGGGGAGGTGAAAGGGACAGTGAATGAGATCACAGGGAGGTTAAATGGACAGAAAGTGAGATCACGGGCAGGTTAAATGGACAGAGATTGAGATCACGGGAAGATTAAATGGACAGAGTGACATAACTGGGACGTTAAAGGGACAGAGATTGAGATCACGGGGAGGTTAAAGGGACAGAGTGAGATCACTGGTACGTTAAAGGGACAGAGATTGAGATCACGGGGAGGTTAAAGGGTCAGAGAGTGAGATCACGGGGAGGTTAAAGGGACAGAGAGTTAGATGACGGTGAGGTTAAATGGACATAGAGTGAGATCACGGGGATGTTAAAGGGACATAGATTGAGATGACGGGTAAACTAAAGGGACAGAGAGTGAGATCACGGTGAGTTTAAAGGGACAGAGAGTAAGATCACGGGGAGGTTAAAGGGACAGAGAGTGAGATCACGGGAAGGTTAACGGGACAGAGAGGGAGATCACGGGGAGGTTTAAGGGACAGAGAGTGAGGACACTGGGAAGTTAAAGGGACAGAGAGTGAGTTCACGGGGAGGTTAAAGGGACAGAGAGTGAGATCACCGGGAGGTTAATGGGACAGAGAGTGAGATCGCAGGGAGGTTAAAGGGACAGAGAATGAGATCACGGGGTGGATTAAGGGACAGAGTGAAATCACGGGGAGGTTCAAGGGACAGAGAGTGAGATCACGGGAAGGTTAAAGGGACAGAGAGTAAGATCTCGGGGAGCTTAAAGGGACAGCGAGTTGGATCAAGGGGAGGTTAATGGGACTGAGGGTGAGATCACGGGGAGTTTAAAGGGACAGAGAGTGAGATCACGGGGAGTTAAATGGGACAGAGAGCTAGATCAGGGAGGTTATAGGGACAGAGAATGAGATCACCGGGAGGTTCAAGGGACAGAGACTGATATCACGGGGACGTTAAAGGGACATAGTGCTAAATCAGTGAGATTAAAGGGACAGAGAGTGAGATCATGGGGAAGTTAAATGGACAGAGAGTGAGATCATGGGGAGGTTAAAGTGACAGAGAGTGAGATCACGGTGAGGTTAATGGGACAGAGAGTGATATCAAGGGGAGGTGAAAGGGACAGTGAATGAGATCACAGGGAGGTTAAATGGACAGAAAGTGAGATCACAGGCAGGTTAAATGGACAGAGATTGAGATCACAGGAAGATTAAATGGACAGAGTGACATAACTGGGACGTTAAAGGGACAGAGATTGAGATCACGAGGAGTTTAAAGGGTCAGAGAGTGAGATACAGGGGAGGTTAAAGGGACTGAGAGTTAGATGACGGTGAGGATAAATGGACATAGAGTGAGATCACGGGGACGTTAAAGGGACAAAGAGTGAGATCACGGGGAGATTAACTGGACAGAGTGCGAGATCACGTGGACGTTAAAGGGACAGGAAGTGAGATTACGGGGAGATTAAAGGGACAGAGAGTGAGATTACGGGGAGGTTAAAGGGACAGAGAGTGAGATCACGGGGAGGTTACAGGGACAGAGGATGAGATCACGGGAATGTTAAAGGGACAGACTGTGAGATCACGGGAAGGTTAAAGGGACAGAGATTGAGATCAGGGACAGTTATAGGGACAGAGAGACAGATCAGGGAAAGTTAAAGGGACTGAGAGAGAGATCAGGGGTCAGTTAAAGGGACAAAGTGTGAAATCAGGGACAGTAAAAGGGACAGGGTGAGATCAGGGATATTAACGGGACAGAGAGTGGGATCGGGGGACAGTTAAAGGGACAGAGAGTGAGATCTGGGGAGGATAATGGAACAGAGAGTGAGATCATGGGGTGTTTAAAGGGACAGAGAGTGAGATCTGGGGAGGTTAATGTAACAGAGAGTGAGATCATGGGGAGGTTAAAGGGACAGAGAGTGAGATCACAGGGAAGTTAAATGGACAGAGAGTGAGATCACGCGGAGGTTAAAGGAACAGAGAGTGAGATCACGGTGAGGTTAATGGGACAGAGAGTGAGATCACGGTGAGATTAATGGGACAAAGAGTGAGATCACTTGGAGGTGAAAGGGACAGTGAATGAGATAAAAGGGAGGTTAAATGGACAGAAAGTGAGATTACGGGTAGGTTAAATGGACAGAGAATGAGATCACGGGAAGATTAAATGGACAGAGTGAGATCACGGGGAGTTAAAGGGTCAGAGAGTGAGATCACGGGGAGGTTAAAGAGACAGAGTTAGATGACGATGAGGTTAACTGGACATAGCGTGAGATCACGGGGAGGTGAATGGGACAGAGAGTGATATCACGGGGAGGTTTGAGGGATAGAGAGTGAGAGCATGGGAAAGTTAAGGGGACAGAGAGTGAGATCTGGGGAGGTGAATGGGACAGAGAGTGAGATCATGGGGAGGTTAAAGGGACAGAGAGTGAGATCACGGGGAGGTTAAAGTGACAGAGAGTGATATCACGGGAAGGTTAAAGGGACAGAGGGTGAGATCACGGGAATGTTAATGGGACAGAGATTGAGATCAGGGACAGTTATAGGGACAGAGAGTCAGATCATGGACAGTTAATGGGACTGAGAGGGAGATCAGGGGGACATGGAAAGGGACAAAGTGTGATATCAGGGATAGCTAAAGGGACAGAGAGAGATCAGGGATATTAACGGGACAGTGAGTGGGATCGGAGTCAGTTAAAGGGACAGAGAGTGAGATCAGGGAAGGTTAAAGGGTCCGAATGAGATCACGGGCAGGTTAAAGGGAAAGAGAGTGAGATCACAGGGAGGTTAAAGGTACAGAGAGTGAGATCATGGGAAGGTTAAATGGACAGAGAGTGAGATCACGGGGAGGTTATAGAGAAAGAGAGTGAGATCACGGGGAGGTTAAAGGGGCAGAGAGTGAGATCACGGGGAGGTAAAATGGACAGAGAATGAGTTCATGGGGAGATTAAAGGGACAGAGAATGAGATCTCGGGGAAGGGTAAGGGACAGAGACTGAGATCACGGGGAGGTTAAAGGGACAGAGAGTGAGATCACCGGGAGGTTAATGGGACAGAGAGTGCGATCATGGGGAGTTTAAAGGGACAGAGAGTTTGATCACGGGGAGGTTAAAGGGACAGAGAGTGATATCACGGGAAGGTTAAAGGGACAGAGAGTAAGATCACGGGGAGGTTAAAGGGACAGAGAGAAGGATCACGGGGAGGTTAAATGGACTGAGAGTGAGATCACGGGGAGTTTAAACGGACAGAGAGTGAGATCACGGGGAGTTAAATGGGACAGAGAGCTAGATCAGGGAGGTTACAGGGACAGAGAGTGAGATCACGCTGAGGTTAATGGGACAGAGAGTGAGATCACGGGGAGGTGAAAGGGACAGAAAGTGAGATCACGGGCAGGTTAAATGGACAGAGATTGAGATCACGGGAAGATTAAATGGACAGAGTGACATAACTGGGACGTTAATGGGACAGAGATTGAGATCACGGGGGGGTTAAAGGGTCAGAGAGTGAGATCACGGGGAGGTTAAAGGGACAGAGAGTTAGATGACGGTGAGGTTAAATGGACATAGAGTGAGATCACGGGGAGGTTAAAGGGACAGAGATTGAAATCACGGGGAGATTAAAGGGACAGAGAGTGAGATCTGGGGAGGTTAATGGGACAGAGAGTGAGATCACGGGGAGGTTAAAGAGACAGAGAGTGAGATCACGGGGAGGTTTAAGGTATAGAGACTGAGAATACGGGGAGGTTAAAGGGACAAAGAGAGTTAACGGGGAGGTTAAAGCGACAGAGTGAGATCACGGGGAGGTTAAAGGGACAGAGAATGAGATCACGGGCAGATTAAAGGGACAGAGATTGAGATCTTGCGGAGTTTAAAGGGAAAGAGAGTGAGAATAAGGGTAGGTTAAAGGGAAAGAGATTGAGATCACGGGGAGGTTAACGGGACAGAGAGTGAGATGACGGGGAGGTTATAGGGAAAGACAGAAAACACGAAGAGGTTAAAGGGACAGAGAATGAGATCACAGGGAGGTTAAAGGGACAGATAGTGAGATCACTAGGAGTTTAAAGGGACAGAGTGCGAGATCACGTGGAAGTTAAAGGGACAGAGAGTGAGATTACGGGGAGGTTAAAGGGACTGAGAGTGAGATCACGGGGAGGTTAAAGGGACGGAGAGTGAGATCACGGGGAGGTTAAAGGGACAGAGAGGGAGATCGGGGGACAGTTAAAGGGACAAAGTGTGATATCAGGGACAGCTAAAGGGACAGAGTGAGATCAGGGATATTAACGGGACAGAGAGTGGGATCGGGGGACAGTTAAAGGGACAGAGAGTGAGATCACAGGGATGTTAAAGGGACAGAGAGTGAGATCACGGGGAGTATTAAGGGATAGGGAGTGCGATCACGGGAAAGTTAATGGGACAGAGAGTGAGATCACGGGGAGGTTAAATGGACAGAGGGTGAGATCACGGGGAGGTTAAAGGGAAAGAGAGTGAGATAACAGGGCGGTTAAAGGGACAGAGAGTGAGATCACAGGGATGTTAAAGGGACAGAGATTGAGATAACGGGGAGGTTAAAGGGACAGAGAGTGAGATCACAGGGATGTTAAAGGGACAGAGAGTGAAATCACGGGGAGGATTAAGGGATAGGGAGTGCGATCACGGGAAAGTTAATGGGACAGATAGTGAGATCACGGGGAGGTTAATGGGACAGAGAGTGAGATCAGCGGAAGTTTAAAGGGACAGAGAATGAGATCACGGGCAGGTTCAACGGACAGAGATTGAGATCACGGGAAGATTAATGGGACATAGTGAGATTATGGGGAGCTTAATGGGACAGAGAGTGATATCACGGGGTGGTTAAAGGGACATTGAGTGCGATCACGGGGAGGTTAAAGGGACAGAGAGTGAGATCACGGAGAGGTTAAAGGGACAGAGAGTGATATCATTGGATGTTTAAAGGGACAGAGACTGAGATCACGGGAAGGTTAACGGGACAGAGAGTGAGATCACGGGGAGGTTAAAGGGACAGAGAGTGAGATCGCGGTCAGGATAAAGGAACAGAGAGTGAGATCACGGGGAGGTTAAAGGGACAGAGAGTGAGATCACTGGGAGGTTAAAGGGACAGAGAGTGAGATCACGGAGAGGTTAAAGGGAGAGAGAGTGAGATCACGGGGAGGTTAAATGGACAGAGAATGAGTTCACGGGGAGCTTAAAGAGATAGAGAATGAGAGCACGGGGAAGTTAAAGGGACAGAGAGTGAGATCGCGGTCAGGATAAAGGAAAAGAGAGTGAGATCAGGGGGAGGTTAACAGGACAGAGAGTGAGATCACGGGCTTTTTTAAGTGACAGAGACTGAGATCAGAGGGAGGTTAAAGGGAAAGAGAGGGAGATCACGGGGAGGTTAATGGGACTGAGAATGAGAAAAGGAGGAGGTTAAAGGGACAGAGAGTTCGATACGGGGAGTTTAAAGGGACAGAGATGGAGATAACGGGGCGGTTAAAGGGACAGAGAGTGAGATCACGGGGATGTTAAAGGGACAGAGATTGAGATCACGGGGAGGATTAAGGGATAGAGAGTGCGATCACGGGAAAGTTAATGGGACAGATAGTGAGATCACGGGGAGGTTAAAGGGACAGTGAGTGAGATCACGGGGAGGTTAAAGGGACAGAGTATGAGATCACGGGGAGGTTAATGGGACAGAGAGTGAGATCAGCGGAAGTTTAAAGGGACAGAGAATGAGATCACGGGCAGGTTCAACGGACAGAGATTGAGATCACGGGAAGATTAATGGGACATAGTGAGATCACGGGGAGGTTAATGGGACAGAGAGTGATATCACGGGGTGGTTAAAAGGACATTGAGTGCGATCACGGGGAGGTTAAAGGGACAGAGAATGAGATCAAGGGGAGGTTAATGGGACAGAGAGTGAGTTCAGGGGAGCTTAAAGGGACAGAGAATGAGATCACGGGGCGGTAAAAGGGACAGAGAGTGAGATCACGGGGAGGTTAAAGAGACAGAGTGTGAGATCCCGGGGAGGTTAAATGGACAGAGAGTTAGATCACGAGAAGGTTAACGGGACAGAGAGTGAGATCACGGGGAGGTTAAAGGGACAGAGAATGAGATGACTGGGAAGTTAAAATGACACAGAGTGAGATTCCGGGGAGGTTAATGGGACAGAGAGTGAGATCGCGGGGAGGTTAATGGGACAGAGAGTAAGATCGCGGGGAGGTTAAAGGGACAGAGAATGAGATCACGGGGAGTTTTAAGGGACAGAGTGAGATCACGGATGGTTAAAGGGACAGAGAGTGAGATCACGGGGAGTTTAATGGGACAGGGAGTGTGATCAGGGGGAGGTTAAAGGGACAGAGAGTGATATCACAGGTAGGTTAAAGGGACAGAGAGTAAGATCACGGGGAGGTTAAAGGGACGGAGAGTAGGATCACGGGGAGGTTAAAGGGACTTAGAGTGAGATCACGCAGAGTTTAAAGGGACAGAGAGTGAGATCACGGGGAGTTTAATGGGACAGGGAGCTAGATCAGGGAAATTAAAGGGACAGAGAGTGAGATCACGGGGAGTTTAAAGGGACAGAGACTGAGATCACGGGGAGGTTAAAGGGACAGAGTGCTAAATCAGGGAAATTAAAGGGACAGAGAGTGAGATCACGGGTTAGTTAAATGGACAGAGAGTGAGATCATGGGGAGGTTAAAGGGACGGAGAGTGAGATCACGGGTTAGTTAAATGGACAGAGAGTGAGATCATGGGGAGGTTAATGGGACAGAGAGTGAGATCACGGGAAGATTAAACAGACAGAGTGTCATAACTGGGACGTTAAAGGGACAGAGATTGAGATCACGGGGAGGTTAAAGGGACAGAGTGAGATCACTGGTACGTTAAAGGGACAGAGATTGAGATCACGGGGAGGTTAAAGGGACAGAGAGTGAGATCACGCTGTGGTTAATGGGACAGAGAGTGAGATCACGGGGAGGTGAAAGGGACAGTGAATGAGATCACCGGGAGGTTAAATGGACAGTGAATGAGATCACGGGAAGATTAAATGGACAGAGTGACATAACTGGGAAGTGAAAGGGACAGAGACTGAGATCACGGGGAGGTTAAAGGGACAGCGTGAGATCACTGGTACGTTAAAAGGACAGAGATTGAAATCAGGGGAAGGTTAAAGGGTCAGAGAGTGAGATCACGGGGAGGTTAAAGGGACAGAGAGTTAGATGACGGTGAGGTTAAATGGACATAGCGTGAGATCACGGGGAGGTTAAAGGGACAGAGATTGAGATCACGGGGAGATTAAAGGGACAGAGAGTGAGATCACGGAGAGGTTAAAGGGACAGAGAGTGATATCATGGGAAGTTTAAAGGGACAGTGACTGAGATCACGGGAAGGTTAACGGGACAGAGAGTGAGATCACGGGGAGGTTAAAGGGACAGAGAATGAGATGACTGGGAAGATAAAATGACATAGAGTGAGATCACAGGGTGGTTAAAGGGACAGATAGTGAGATCACTAGGAGTTTAACGGGACAGTGTTTGAGATAACGGGGAGGTTAAAGGGAAAGAGAGTGAGATCACGGGGAGGTTAAAGGGACAGAGATTGAGTTAACGGGGAGGTTAAAGGGATAGAGAGTGAGATCACGGGGATGTTAAAGGGACAGAGAGTGAGATCACGGGGAGGTTTAAGGGATAGAGAGTGCGATCACGGGAAAGTTATTGGGACAGATAGTGAGATCACAGTGAGGTTAAAGGGACAGTGAGTGAGATCACGGGGAGGTTAAAGGGACAGAGTGTGAGATCACGGGAAGATTAATGGGACATCGTGAGATCACGGGGAGGTTAATGGACAGAGAGTGATATCACGGGGTTGTTAAAGGGACAGAGAGTGAGATCACGGGGTGGTTAAATGTACAGAGTGTGAGATCACGGGGAGGTTAAAGGGACAGAGAGTGAGATCAGGGGAAGTTTAAAGGGACAGAGACTGAGATCACGGGAAGGTTAACGGGACAGAGAGTGAGATCACGGGGAGGTTAAAGGGACAGAGAATGAGATGACTGGGAGGTTTAAGGGACGTAGAGTGAGCTCACGGGGAATTAAAAGGGTAAGAGAGTGAGATCACGGGGAGGTTAAAGGGACAGAGAGTGATATCACAGGTAGGTTAAAGGGACAGAGAGTAAGATCACGGGGAGGTTAAAGGGACGGAGAGTAGGATCACGGGGAGGTTAAAGGGACTTAGAGTGAGATCACGCAGAGTTTAAAGGGACAGAGAGTGAGATCACGGGGAGTTTAATGGGACAGGGAGCTAGATCAGGGAAATTAAAGGGACAGAGAGTGAGATCACGGGGAGTTTAAAGGGACAGAGACTGAGATCACGGGGAGGTTAAAGGGACAGAGTGCTAAATCAGGGAAATTAAAGGGACAGAGAGTGAGATCACGGGTTAGTTAAATGGACAGAGAGTGAGATCATGGGGAGGTTAAAGGGACGGAGAGTGAGATCACGGGTTAGTTAAATGGACAGAGAGTGAGATCATGGGGAGGTTAATGGGACAGAGAGTGAGATCACGGGAAGATTAAACAGACAGAGTGTCATAACTGGGACGTTAAAGGGACAGAGATTGAGATCACGGGGAGGTTAAAGGGACAGAGTGAGATCACTGGTACGTTAAAGGGACAGAGATTGAGATCACGGGGAGGTTAAAGGGACAGAGAGTGAGATCACGCTGTGGTTAATGGGACAGAGAGTGAGATCACGGGGAGGTGAAAGGGACAGTGAATGAGATCACCGGGAGGTTAAATGGACAGTGAATGAGATCACGGGAAGATTAAATGGACAGAGTGACATAACTGGGAAGTGAAAGGGACAGAGACTGAGATCACGGGGAGGTTAAAGGGACAGCGTGAGATCACTGGTACGTTAAAAGGACAGAGATTGAAATCAGGGGAAGGTTAAAGGGTCAGAGAGTGAGATCACGGGGAGGTTAAAGGGACAGAGAGTTAGATGACGGTGAGGTTAAATGGACATAGCGTGAGATCACGGGGAGGTTAAAGGGACAGAGATTGAGATCACGGGGAGATTAAAGGGACAGAGAGTGAGATCACGGAGAGGTTAAAGGGACAGAGAGTGATATCATGGGAAGTTTAAAGGGACAGTGACTGAGATCACGGGAAGGTTAACGGGACAGAGAGTGAGATCACGGGGAGGTTAAAGGGGCAGAGAATGAGATGACTGGGAAGATAAAATGACATAGAGTGAGATCACAGGGTGGTTAAAGGGACAGATAGTGAGATCACTAGGAGTTTAACGGGACAGTGTTTGAGATAACGGGGAGGTTAAAGGGAAAGAGAGTGAGATCACGGGGAGGTTAAAGGGACAGAGATTGAGTTAACGGGGAGGTTAAAGGGATAGAGAGTGAGATCACGGGGATGTTAAAGGGACAGAGAGTGAGATCACGGGGAGGTTTAAGGGATAGAGAGTGCGATCACGGGAAAGTTATTGGGATAGATAGTGAGATCACAGTGAGGTTAAAGGGACAGTGAGTGAGATCACGGGGAGGTTAAAGGGACAGAGTGTGAGATCACGGGAAGATTAATGGGACATCGTGAGATCACGGGGAGGTTAATGGACAGAGAGTGATATCACGGGGTTGTTAAAGGGACAGAGAGTGAGATCACGGGGTGGTTAAATGTACAGAGTGTGAGATCACGGGGAGGTTAAAGGGACAGAGAGTGAGATCAGGGGAAGTTTAAAGGGACAGAGACTGAGATCACGGGAAGGTTAACGGGACAGAGAGTGAGATCACGGGGAGGTTAAAGGGACAGAGAATGAGATGACTGGGAGGTTTAAGGGACGTAGAGTGAGCTCACGGGGAATTAAAAGGGTCAGAGAGTGAGATCACGGGGAGGTTAAAGGGACAGAGAGTGAAATCACCGGGAGGTTAATCGGACAGAGAGTGAGATCGCGGGGAGGTTAAAGGGACAGAGAATGAGATCACGGGGAGGTTTAAGGGATAGAGAGTGCGATCACGGGAAAGTTATTGGGACAGATAGTGAGATCACGGGGAGGTTAAAGGGACAGAGTGTGAGATCACGGGAAGATTAATGGGACATCGTGAGATCACGGGGAGGTTAATGGGACAGAGAGTGATATCACGGGGTTGTTAAAGGGACATTGAGTGCGATCAGGGGAAGTTAAAGGGACAGAGAGTGAGATGACGGGGTGGTTAAATGTACAGAGTGTGAGATCATGGGGAGGTTAAAGGGACAGAGAATGAGATCAGGGGAAGTTTAAAGGGACAGAGAATGAGATCATGGGAAGGTTAACGGGACAGAGAGTGAGATCACGGGGAGGTTAAAGGGACAGAGAATGAGATGACTGGGAGGTTTAAGGGACGTAGAGTGAGCTCACGGGGAATTAAATGGGTCAGAGAGTGAGATCACGGGGAGGTTAAAGGGACAGAGAGTGAAATCACCGGGAGGTTAATCGGACAGAGAGTGAGATCGCGGGGAGGTTAAAGGGACAGAGAATGAGATCACGGGGAGGTTTAAGGGACAGAGTGAGATCACGGGGAGGTTCAAAGGACAGAGAGTGAGATCACGGGGAGGTTAAAGGAACACAGAGTGAGAGCACGGATGGTTAAATGGACAGAGAGTGAGATCACGGGGAGTTTAAAGGGACAGAGAGTGTGATCACTGGGAGGTTAAAGCGACAGAGAGTGATATCACGGGAAGGTTAAAGGGACAGAACGTTAGATCACTGGGAGGTTAAAGGGAAAGGGAGTAGGATCACGGGGAGGTTAAAGGCACTGAGAGTGAGATCACGGGGAGTTTAAAGGGAGAGAGAATGAGTTCGCGGGGAGTTTAATGGGACAGAGAGCTAGATCAGGGAGGTTATAGGGACAGAGAATGAGATCACGGGGAGGTTAAAGGGACAGAGTGCTAAATCAGGGAGATTAAAGGGACAGAGAGGGAGATCACGGGGAAGTTAAATGGACAGAGAGTGAGATCATGGGGAGGTTAAAGGGACAGAGAGTGAGATCACGCTGAGGTTAATGGGACAGAGAGTGAGATCACGGGGAGGTGAAAGGGACAGTGAATGAGATCACAGGGAAGTTAAATGGACCGAAAGTGAGATCACGGGCAGGTTAAATGGACAGAGATTGAGATCACGGGAAGATTAAATGTACAGAGTGACATAACTGGGACGTTAAAGGGACAGAGATTGAGATCGCGGGGAGGTAAAAGGGACAAAGTGTGAGATTACGGGGAGGATAAAGGGACAGAGAGAGTTAACGGGGAGGTAAAAGTGACAGAGTGAGATCACGGGGAGGTTAATGGGACAGAGAATGAGATCACGGGCAGATTAAAGGGGCAGAGATTAAGATCACGCGGAGTTTAAAGGGACAGGGAGTGAGAATACGGGGAGATTAAAGGGACAGAGAGTGTGATCACGGGGAGGTTAAAGGGACAGAGTGTTAGATCACAGGGAGGTTAAAGGGACAGAGAGTAGGATCACGGGGAGGTTAAAGGGACTGAGAGTGAGATCTTGCTGAGTTTAAAGGGAAAGAGGTTGAGATCACGGGGAGGTTAAAGGGACAGAGAGAGAGATGACGGGGAGGTAAAAGGGACAGAGAGTGAGATCACGGGGAGGTTAAAGGGACAGAGAGTGAGATCACGGAGAGGTTAAAGGGACTGAGAGTGAGATCACGGGAAGATTCATGGGACAAAGAGTGTGATCACGGGGAGGTTAAAGGGACAGAGAGTGAGATCACGGGGAGGTTATAGGGACTGAGAGTGAGATCACGGGGACTTTAAAGGGACAGAGAGTGAGATCACGGGTAGTTAATTGGGACAGAGGGCTAGATCAGGGAGGTTATAGGGACAGAGAATGAGATCACCGGGAGGTTAAAGGGACAGAGACTGAGATCATGGGTTGGTTAAAGGGACAGAGTGCTAAATCAGGGAGATTAAAGGGACTGAGATTGAGATCACGGGGAAGTTAAATGGACAGAGTGTGAGATCATGGGGAGGATTTTGGGACAGAGAGTGAGATCACGCTGAGGTTAATGGGAAAGAGAGTGAGATCACGGGGAGGTGAAAGGGACAGTGAATGAGATCACAGGGAGGTTAAATGGACAGAGATTGAGATCACGGGAAGATTAAATGTACAGAGTGACATAACTGGGACGTTAAAGGGACAGAGATTGAGATCACGGGGAGGTTAAAGGGACAGAGTGAGATCACTGGTACGTTAAAGGGACAGAGATTGAGATCATGGGGAGGTTAAAGGGACAGAGAGTGAGATCACGGGGAAGTTAAATGGACAGAGAGTGAGATCATGGTGAGGTTATAGGGACAGTGAGTGAGATCACGCTGAGGTTAATGGGACAGAGAGTGAGATCACGGGGAGGTGAAAGGGACAGTGAATGAGATTACAGGGAAATTAAAGTGACAGAGAGTGAGATCACGAGGAGGTTAATGGGACAGAGAGTGAGATCATGGGGGTGTTAAAGGGACAGAGAGTGAGATCACGGGGAAATTAAAGAGCCAGAGAGTGATATCACGGGGAGGTTTATGGTATAGAGACTTAGATCACGGGGAGGTAAAAGGGACAGGGTGTGAGATTACGGGGAGGATAAAGGGACAGAGAGAGCTAACGGGAAGGTTAAAGCGACAGAGTGAGATCACGGGGAGTTAAAGGGGCAGAGAATGAGATCACGGGCAGATTAAAGGGACAGAGATTGAGATCATGCGGAGTTTAAAGGGAAAGAGAGTCAGAATATGGGTAGGTTAAAGGGAAAGAGATTGAGATCACGGGGAGGTTAATGGGACAGAGAGTGAGATGACGGGGAGGTAAAAGGGACAGAGATTTTGATAACGGGGAAGTTAAAGGGACAGAGAGTGAGATAACGGAGAGATTAAAGGGACTGAGAGTGAAATCACGGGTAGGTTAATGGGACAAAGAGTGTGATCACGGAGAGGTGAAAGGGACAGAGATTTAGATAACGGGGAAGTTAAAGGGACAGAGAGTGAGATCACGGGGAGTTTAAAGTCACAGAGATTAAGATCACGGGGAGGTTAAAGGGAAAGAGAGTGAGATCACGAGGAGGTTAAAGTCACAGAGATTGAGATCACGGTGAGGTTAAAAGGACAGAGAGTGAGATCACGGGGAGGATTAAGGAATAGAGAGTGCGATCACGGGAAAGTTAATGGGACAGAGACTGAGATCACGGGGAGGTTAAAGGGACAGCGAGTGAGATCACGGGGAGGTTAATGGGACAGAGTTTTAGATCACGGGGAGGTTAAAGGGACATAGTGTGAGATCACGGGGAGGTTAAATGGACAGAGTGTGAGATCACGGGGAGGTTAAAGGGACAGAGAGTGAGATAAGGAGAAGTTTAAACAGACAGAGTGTGAGATCACGGGAAGGTTAACGGGACAGAGAGTGATATCATGGGGAGGTTAAAGGGAAAGAGAGTTAGATCATGGGGAGGGTAAAGGGGCAGAGAGTGAGATCACGGGGAGGTTAAAGGGTCAGAGAGTGAGATCACGGGGAGGTTAATAGGAATGTCAGTGAGGTCACGGGGAGGTTAAAGGGACTGAGAATGAGATCACGGGATGATTAAAGGGACAGAGAGTGAGATCATGGGCAGGTTCAAGGGAAAGCGATTGAGATCACGGGAAGATTAAGGGGACAGAGAGTGAGATCACGGGGAGGTTAAAGGGACAGAGTGTGAGTTCAAGGGAAGGTTAAAGGGACAGAGAGTTAAATCACAGGGAGGGTAAAGGGACAGAGAGTGAGATCACGAGGAGGTTAAAGGGACAGAGAGTGAGAACACGGGGAGGTTAAAGGGACAGAGTGTGAGATCAAGGGAAGGTTAAAGGGACAGAGACTGAGATCACAGGGAGGTTAAAGGGACAGAGAGTGAGATCACGGGGAGTTAAAGGGACAGAGATTTAGATCACGGAGAGGTTAAAGGGCCAGAGAGAGATTACGGGGAGGTTAAAGCGACAGATAGTGAGATCACGGGGAGGTTAAAGGGACAGAGAGTGAGATCACGGGGTGGTTAAATGGTCAGAGAGTGCCATCACGGGGAGGTTAATAGAAATGAGAGAGAGGTCACGGGGAGGTTAAAGGGACAGAGAATGAGATCACGAGCAAGTTCAAAGGACAGAGATTGAGATCACGGGAAGATTAAAGGGACAGAGTGAGTACACGGGGAGCTTAATTGGATAAAGAGTGTGATCACGGGGAGGTTAAAAGGACATTGAGTGCGATCACGGGGAGGTTAAAGGGACAGAGAGTGAGATCACGGAGAGTTTAAAGGGACAGAGAGTGTGATCGCGGGAAGTTTAAAGGGACAGAGAGTGAGATCACGGGGAGGTTCAAGGGACAGAGAGCTAAATCAGGGAGGTTAATGGGACAGAGAGTGAGGTCAGGGAGGTTAAAGGAACAAGAGAGAGATCACGGGAAGGTTAAAGTGACAGAGAGAGATCACGCGGCGGTTAAAGGGAGACAGAGTGAGATCACGGGGAGGTTAATGGGACAGAGAGTGAGATCACGGGTAAGTGAAAGGTACAGAGAATGAGATCATGGGCAGGTTATAGGGACAGAGATTGAGATCACGGGAAGATTAAAGGGAGAGAGTGAGATCACTGGGACGTTAAAGGGACAGAGAGAGAGATCACGGGGAGGGTAAAGGCACAGAGACTGAGATCACGGGGAGGTTAAAGGGACAGAGAGTGAGATCACGGGTAGATTAAAGGAACAGAGAGTGAGATCACAGGGTGGATAAAGGGACAGAGAGTTAGATGACGGGGAGACAAAAGACAGAGAGTGATTTCACGGGGAGGTTAAAGGGACAGAGAGTGAGATCAGGGGGAGGTTTATAGGACAGAGAAATTTAACGGGTTGGTTAAAGCGACAGAGTGAGATCACGAGGAGTTTAAAAGGACAGATAGTGAGATCACGGGGAGGTGAAAGGGACAGAGATTGAGATCACGGGGAGGTTATAGGTACAGAGAATGAGATCACGGGCAGATTAATGGAACAGACATTGAGATCATGGGGAGTTTAAAGGGACAGAGAGTGAGAATACGGGGAGGTTAAAGGGACAGTGAGTGAGATAACAGGGAGGTTATAGGGACGGAGAGTGAGAACACGGGGACGTTAAAGGGACAGAGAGTGAGATCACGGCGAGGTTAATGGGACAAAGAGTGAGAACACGGGAGTTTAAAGGGAAAGACTGAGATCACGGGGAGATTAAAGGGACAGAGAGAGATTACGGGGAGGTTAAAGCGACATGGAGAGAGATCATGGGGAGGTTAAATGGACTGATAGTGAGATCACAAGGAGGTTAAAGTGACAGAGTGTGAGATCACGTGGATGTTAAAGGGACAGAGAGTGTGATCACGGGAAGCTTAAAGGGGCAGAGACTGAGATCACGGGGAGGTTAAAGGGACAGAGAGCTAAATCAGGGAGGTTAATGGGACAGAGAATGAGATCAGGAAGGTTAAAGGGACTAGAGTGAGATCACGGGTAGGTTAATGGGACTGAGTGTGAGATCACGGGTAAGTGAATGGTACAGAGAATGAGATCACGGGAAGATTAAAGGGAGAGAGTGAGATCACTGGGACGTTAATGGGACAGAGAGAGAGATCACGGGGAGGTTAAAGGCACAGAGACTGAGATCACGGGGAGGTTAAAGGGACAGAGAGTGAGATCACGGGGAGGTTAAAGGCACAGAGACTGAGATTACGGGGAGGTTAAAGGGACAGAGAGTGAGATCACGGAGAGGTTAAAGGGACAGAGAGTGAGATCACGGTGAGATTAAAGGGACAGAGAGTGAGATCACAGGGTGGTTAAAGGGACAGAGATTGAGATCACGGGGAGGTTAAAGGGACAGAGAGTGATTTCACGGGGAGGTTAAAGGGACAGTGAGTGAGATTACGGGAAGGTTAAAGGGACTGAGAGTGTGATCACGGGGAGGTTAATGGGACAGAGAGTGAGATCACGGGGAGGTTAAAGGGACAGAGAGTGAGATCACGGGGAGGTTAAAGCGACAGAGAATGAGATCACGGGGAGGATAAAGGGACAGAGAGTGAGATCACGGGGAGGTTATAACGACAGAGAATGAGATCACGGGCAGATTAAAGGGACAGAGATTGAGATCATGGGGAGTTTAATGGGACAGAGAGTGAGAATACGGGGAGGTGAAAGGGAAAGACAGAGATCACAGGGAGGTTATAGGGACAGAGAGTGAGATCACGGGGAGGTAAATGGGACAGAGAGTGAGAACACGGGGAGTTTAAAGGGAAAGACAGAGATCACAGGGAGGTAAAAGGGACAGAGAGAGATTACGGGGAGGTTAATAGGACAGAGAGTGAGATCACGGGGAGGTTAAAGGAAATGAGAGTGAGATCACGGGGATGGTAAAGGTACAGAGAGTGTGATGACGGGGAGGTTAAATGGACAGACGGTGAGATCACGGGAATGTTAAAGGGACAGACTGTGAGATCATGGGGAGTTTAAAGGGACAGAGAGTGAGATCATGGGGAGGTTAAAGGGACGGAGGGTGAGATCACGGGAATGTTAAAGGGACAGAGATTGAGATCAGGGGCAGCTCAAGGGACAGAGAGAGAGCAGGGGCTATTAAAGGGACAGAGAGTGAGATCGTGGGCCAGTTAAAGTGACTGAGTTTGATATCAAGGGGACAGTTAAAGGGACAGAGAGAGAGATCAGGGGATGGTTAAAGGGAAAGAGAGTGAGATCACGGGGAGGTTAAAGGGACAGAGTGTGAGATCAGGTGGAGGTTCAAGGGACAGAGATTGATATCAGGGACAGTTATAGCGACAGAGAGTCAGATCAGGGATAATTAAAGGGACAGAGAGTGAGTTCAGGGGGACAGTAAAAGGGACAAAGAGTGATATCAGGGACAGCTAATGGGACAGAGAGAGATCAGGGACTATTAAAGGGACAGAGAGTGGGATAGGGGGACAGTTAAAGGGACAGAGAGTCAGATCAGGGGGACAGTTAAGGGGACAAAGAGTGATATCAGGGACAGCTAAAGGGACAGAGAGAGAGCAGCGACTATTAAAGGGACATAGAGTGAGATCGGGGGCCAGTTAAAGGGACTGAGAGTGATATCAAGTGGACAGTTAATGGGATAGAGATTGATATCAGCGGAACAGTTAAAGGAACAGAGAATGAGATCAAGGGGAGGTTAAAGGGACAGAGAGTGAGATCACGGGAAGGTTAATGGGACAGCGAGTGAGATCACGGGGAGTTTAAAGGGACAGTGAGTGTGATTACGTGTAGGGTAATGGGACAGAGAGTGAGATCACAGGGAGGTTAAAGGGACAGAGGGTGAGATCACGGGGAGGTTAAATGGACAGACGGTGAGATCACGGGAATGTTAAAGGGACAGACTGTGAGATCATGGGGAGGTTAAAGGGACAGAGAGTGAGATCACGGGGAGGTTAAAGGGACGGAGTGTGAGATGCCGGGGAGGTTAAAGGGGCAGAGGGTGAGATCACGGGAATGTTAAAGGGACAGAGATTGATATCAGGGACAGTTATAGCGACAGAGAGTCAGATCAGGGATAATTAAAGGGACAGAGAGTGAGTTCAGGGGGATAGTTAAGGGGACAAAGAGTGATATCAGGGACAGCTAAAGGGACAGTGAGAGAGCAGGGACTGTTAAAGGGACAGAGAGTGAGATCGGGGGCCAGTTAAAGGGACTGAGAGTGATATCAAGGGGACAGTTAATGGGATAGAGATTGAGATCAGCGGAACAGTTAAAGGAACAGAGAACGAGAACAGGGAAGGTTAAAGGGACAGAGTGAGATCACGGGAAGGTTAAAGGGAAAGAGAGTAGGATCACGGGGAGGTTAAAGGTAAAGAGATTGAGATCACGGAGCGGTTAAAGGGACAGAGAGTGAGATCACGGGGAGGTTAAAGGGACAGAGAGTGAGATCACGGGGAGGTTAAAGGGACAGAGAGTGAGTTCACGGGGAGGTTTAAGGGACTGAAATTTAGAAGACGGGGAGGTTAAATGGACAGAGAGTGAGATCACGGGGAGGTTAAAGGGACAGAGAGTGAGTTCAGGGGAGGTTAAATAAACAGAGAGTGAGATCACGGGGAGGTTAAAGGGACGGAGAGTGAGATCACGGGAAGGTTAAATGGACAGAGAGTGAGATGACGGGGAGGTTTAAGGGATAGAGAGTGAGATCACGGGGTGGTTAACGGGACAGAGAGTGAGATCATGGTAAAGTTAATGGGACAGAGAGTGTGATCACGGGGAGGTTAAAGGGACAGTGAGTGAGATCAGGGGAGATTAAAGGGACAGAGAGTGAGATCACGGTAAAGTTAATGGAACAGAGAGTGCGATCACGGGGAGGTTAAAGGGACAGAGAGTGAGATCACGGGAATTTTAATGGGACAGAGAGTGAGATCACGGGGAGGTCAATTGGACAGAGAGTGAGATCACGGGGAGGTTAAAGGAACAGAGAGTGAGATCACGGGGAGGATAACGGGACAGAGAGTGAGATCACGGGGAGTTTAAAGGGATAGTGAGTGAGATTACGTGTAGAGTAATGGGACAGAGAGTGAGATCACGGGGAGGTCAATTGGACAGAGAGTGAGATCACGGGGAGGTTAAAGGGACAGAGAGTGAGATCACGGGGAGGTTAAAGGGACACAGAGTGAGATCACGGGGAGGTTAAAGGGACAGAGAGTGAGATCACGGGGATGTTAAAGGGACACAGAGTTAGATAACGGGTAGGTCAAAGGGACAGAGAGTGAGATTACGGGGTGGTTAAAGGGACAGAGATTGAGATCACGGGGATGTTAAAGGGGTCGAGAGTGAAATCACGGGGAGATTACTGGGACAGAGAGTGAGATCACGGGGAGGTGAAAGCGACAGAGAATGAGATCAAAGGGAGGGTAAAGGGACAGAGTGAGATCACTGGGACGTTAAATGAAAAGAGATTGAGATCACAGGGAGGTTAAAGGGACAGAGAGTGAGATCATGGGCAGGTTAAATGGACAGTGATTGAGATCACGGGAAGATTAATTGGACAGAATGAGATCACTGGGACGTTAAAGGGACAGAGATTGAGATCACGGGGAGGTTAAAGGGACCGAGTGAAATAACTGGGAGGTTAAAGGTACAGAGATTGAGATGACGGGGAGGTCAAAGGGACGGAGAGCGAGATCTCGGAGTGGTTAAAGGGACAGAGATTGAGATCATGGGGAGGTTAAAGGGACAGAGAGTGAGATCACGGGGAGGTTAAAGGGACAGAGAGTGAGATCACGGGGAGGTTAATGGGATCGAGAGTGAGATCACGGGGAGGTTAAAGGTACAGAGAGTGAGATCACGGGAAAGTTAAGGGGACAGAGAGTGAGATCAGGGGGAGGTTAATGGCACAGCGAGTGAGATCACGGGGAAGTTAAAGGGACAGAGAGTGAGATCACGGGGAGGTTAACGGGATCGAGAGTGAGATCACGGGGAGGTTAAAGGTACAGAGAGTGAGGTCACTGGGATGTTAAAGGGACAGAGTGTGAAATCACGGGGAGGGTAAAGGGACAGAGAATGAGATGACTGGGAGGTTTAAGGGACAGAGAGTGAGATCACGGGGAGGATAAAAGGACCGAGTGAGATCACTGGGACATTAAAGGTACAGAGATTGAAATCATGGGGAGGTTAAAGGGACAGAGATTGAGATCACGGGGAGGTTAAAGGGACAGAGAGTGAGATCACTGGGTGGTTAAAGGGACAGAGATTGAGATCACGGGGAGGTTAAAGGGACAGAGAGTGAGATCACGGGGTGGTTAAAGGGACAGAGATTGATATCACGGGGAGGTTAAAGGGATAGAGAGTGAGATCACGAGGAGGTTAAAGGGACAGAGAGTGAGCTCACGGGAATGTTAAGGGGACAGAGAGTGAGTTCAGGGGGAGGTTAATGGGAGAGAGAGTGAGATCACGGGGATGTTAAAGGGGTCGAGAGTCAGATCACGGGGAGATTACTGGGACAGAGAGTGAGATCAAGGGGAGGTGAAAGCGACAGAGAATGAGATCAAAGGGAGGGTAAAGGGACAGAGTGAGATCACTGGGACGTTAAATGAAAAGAGATTGAGATCACGGGGAGGTTAAAGGGACCGAGCGATATCACTGGGACGTTAAAGGGACAGAGATTGACATCACGGGGAGTTTAAAGGGACAGAGAGTGAGATCACAGGGAGGTTAATGGGACAGAGAGTGATATCACGGGGAGTTTTAAGGGATAGAGAGTGAGATCACGGGAAAGTTAAGGGGACAGAGAGTGAGATCAAGGGGAGGTTAATGAGACAGAGAGTGAGATCATGGGGAGGTTAAAGGGATAGAGAGTGAGATCACGGGGAGGTAAAAGGGAGAGAGAGTGATATCACGTGGAGGTTTAAGGGATAGAGAGAGAGATCACGGGGAGGTTAAAGGGACAGAGAGTGAGATCACGGGCAGGTTAAAGGGACAGAGAGTTAGATCACGGGGAGTTCAAAGGGAAAGAGAGTGAGATAATGGGGAGGTTAAAGGGACAGAGAGTGCGATCACAGGGAGGTTAATGGGACAGAGAGTGAGATCACTGGGAGGTTAAAGGGACAGAGAGTGAGATCACGGGGAGGTTAAAGGGACAGAGATTGAGCTCACGGGGACAGAGAGTGATTTCACGGGGAGGATAAAGAGACAGTGAGTGAGATCACGGGGAGGTTAAAGGGACAGAGATTGAGATCACGGGGAGTTTAAAGTGGCAGAGAGTGTGATCACGGGTAGATGAAAGGGACAGAGACGGATATCACGGGAAGGTTAAAGCGACAGAGATTGAGATCACGGGGAGGTTAAATTGACCGAGTGAGATCACTGATTGAGGGTGTGCTGCACTACTGGAGTGTCAGTAATTGAGGGTGTGCTGCACTATTGGAGTGTCAGTAATTGAGGGTGTGCTGCACTATTGGAGTGTCAGTAATTGAGGGTGTGCTGCACTATTGGAGTGTCAGTAATTGAGGGTGTGCTGCACTATTGAAATGTCAGTAATTGAGGGTGTGCTGCACTATTGAAATGTCAGTAATTGAGGGTGTGCTGCACTATTGGAGTGTCAGTAATTGAGGGTGTGCTGCACTATTGGAGGGTCAGTAATTGAGGGTGTGCTGCACTATTGGAGTGTCAGTAATTGAGGGTGTGCTGCACTATTGGAGTGTCAGTAATTGAGGGTGTGCTGCAGGATTGGAGTGTCAGTAATTGAGGGTGTGCTGCACTATTGGAGTGTCAGTAATTGAGGGTGTGCTGCACTATTGGAGAGTCAGTATTTGAGGGTGTGCTGCACTGTTGGAGGGTCATTAATTGAGGGTGTGCTGCACTATTGGAGTGTCAGTATTTGAGGGTGTGCTGCACTATTGGAGAATCAGTATTTGAGGGTGTGCTGCACTATTGGAGAATCAGTATTTGAGGGTGTGCTGCACTATTGGAGGGTCATTAATTGAGGGTGTGCTGCACTATTGGAGTGTTAGTATTTGAGGGTGTGCTGCACTGTTGGAGGGTCAGTAATTGAGGGTGTGCTGCACTATAAGAGGGTCAGTAATTGAGGGTGTGCTGCATTATTGGAGAGTCAGTAATTGAGGGTGGGCTGCACTATTGGAGTGTCAGTAATTGAGGGTGTGCTGCACTATTGGAGTGTCAGTAATTGAGGGTGTGCTGCACTATAAGAGGGTCAGTAATTGAGGTTGTGCTGCACTATTGGAGAGTCAGTAATTGAGGGTGTGCTGCACTATTAGAGTGTCAGTAATTGAGGGTGTGCTGCACTATTGGAGGGTCAGTAATTGAGGGTGTGCGGTACTATTGGAGGGTCAGTAATTGAGGGTGTGCTGCACTACTGGAGTGTCAGTAATTGAGGGTGTGCTGCACTATTGGAGGGTCAGTAATTGAGGGTGTGCTGCACTATTGGTGTGTCAGTAATTGAGGGTGTGCTGCACTATTGGAGAATCAGTATTTGAGGGTGTGCTGCACTATTGGAGGGTCAGTAATTGAGGGTGTGCTGCACTATTGGTGTGTCAGTAATTGAGGGTGTGCTGCACTATTGGAGAATCAGTATTTGAGGGTGTGCTGCACTATTGGAGTGTCAGTTATTGAGGGTGTGCTGCACTATTGGAGTGTCAGTAATTGAGGGTGTGCTGCACTATTGGAGTGTCAGTAATTGAGGGTGTGCTGCAGTATTGGAGTGTCAGTAATTGAGGGTGTGCTGCACTATTGGAGTGTCAGTAATTGAGGGTGTGCTGCACTATTGCAGTGTCAGTAATTGAGGGTGTGCTGCACTACTGGAGTGTCAGTAATTGAGGGTGTGCTGCACTATTGCAGTGTCAGTAATTGAGGGTGTGCTGCACTATTGGAGGGTCAGTAATTGAGGGTGTGCTGCACTATTGGAGAGTCAGTAATTGAGGGTGTGCTGCAGTTTTGGAGGGTCAGTAATTGAGGGTGTGCTGCACTATTGGAGGGTCAGTAATTGAGGGTGTGCTGCACTACTGGAGTGTCAGTAATTGAGGGTGTGCTGCACTATTGGAGTGTCAGTATTTGAGGGTGTGCTGCACTGTTGGAGTGTCATTAATTGAGGGTGTGCTGCACTATAAGAGGGTCAGTAATTGAGGGTGTGCTGCACTATTGGAGTGTCAGTAATTGAGGGTGTGATGCACTATTAGAGAGTCAGTAATTGAGGGTGTGCTGCACTACAGGAGTGTCAGTAATTGAGGGTGTGCTGCACTATTGGTGGGTCAGTAATTGAGGGTGTGCTGCACTATTGGAGAGTCAGTAATTGAGGGTGTGCTGCACTATTGGAGTGTCAGTAATTGAGGGTGTGCTGCACTAATGGTGGGTCAGTTATTAAGGGTGTGCTGCACTATTGGAGTCTCAGTAATTGAGGGTGTGCTGCATTATTGGAGGGTCAGTAATTGAGGGTGTGCTGCACTATTGGAGTGTCAGTAATTGAGGGTGAGGTCCACTATTGGAGTGTCAGTAATTGAGGGTGTGCTGCACTATTGGATTGTCAGTATCTGAGGGTGTGCTGCACTATTGGAGTGTCAGTAATTGAGGGTGTGCTGCACTATTGGAGTGTCAGTAATTGAGGATGTGCTGCACTATTGGAGGGTCAGTAAATGAGGGTGTGCTGCACAATTGGAGTGTCAGTAATTGAGGGTGTGCGGCACTATTGGAGGGTCAGTAATTGAGGGTGTGCTGCACAATTGGAGTGTCAGTTATTGAGTGTGTGCTGCACTATTGGAGGGTCAGTAATTGAGGGTGTGCTGCCGTATTGGAGTGTCAGTAATTGAGGGTGTGCTGCAGTATTGGAGTGTCAGTAAGTGATGGTGTGCTGCCGTTTTGGAGTGTCAGTAATTGAGGGTGTGCTGCAGTATTGGAGAGTCAGTATTTGAGGGTGTGCTGCACTGTTGGAGGGTCATTAATTGAGGGTGTGCTGCACTATTGGAGGTTCAGTAATTGAGGGAGTGCTGCACTATTGGAGGTTCAGTAATTGAGGGAGTGCTGCACTATTGGAGTGTCAGTAATTGAGGGTGTGCTGCACTATTGGAGTGTCAGTAAGTGATGGTGTGCTGCAGTATTGGAGTGTCAGTAATTGGCGGTGTCCTGCACTGTTGGAGTGTCAGTAATTGAGGGTGTGCTGCACTGTTGGAGGGTCAGTAATTGAGGGTGTGCTGCACTATTGGAGTGTCAGTAATTGAGGGTGTGCTGCACTATTGGATTGTCAGTATCTGAGGGTGTGCTGCACTATTGGAGGGTCAGTAATTGAGGGTGTGCTGCACTATTGGAGTGTCAGTAATTGAGGGTGTGCTGCACTATTGGAGGGTCAGTAATTGAGGGTGTGCTGCACTATTGGAGTGTCAGTAATTGAGGGTGTGCTGCACTATTGGAGTGTCAGTAATTGAGGGTGTGCTGCACTATTGGAGTGTCAGTAATTGAGGGTGTGCTGCACTATTGGAGTGTCAGTAATTGAGGGTGTGCTGCACTATTGGAGTGTCAGTAATTGAGGGTGTGCTGCACTATTGGAGTGTCAGTTATTGAGGATGTGCTGCACTATTGGAGGGTCAGTAATTGAGGGTGTGCTGCACAATTGGAGTGTCAGTAATTGAGGGTTTGCGGCACTATTGGAGTGTCAGTTATTGAGTGTGTGCTGCACTATTGGAGGGTCAGTAATTGAGGGTGTGCTGCCGTATTGGAGTGTCAGTAATTGAGGGTGTGCTGCATTATTGGAGAGTCAGTAATTGAGGGTGGGTTGCACTATTGGATTGTCAGTAATTGAGGGTGTCCTGCACTATTGGAGTGTCAGTAATTGAGGGTGTGCTGCACTATTGGAGGGTCAGTAATTGAGGGTGTGCGGTACTATTGGAGGGTCAGTAATTGAGGGTGTGCTGCAGTATTGGAGTGTCAGTAATTGAGGGTGTGCTGCACTATTACAGTGTCAGTAATTGAGGGTGTGCTGCACTATTGGAGTGTCAGTAATTGAGGGTCTGCTGCACTATTGGAGTGCCTGTAATTGAGGGAGTGCTGCAGTATTGGAGTGTCAGTAATTGAGGGTGTGCTGCACTATTGGAGTGTCAGTAATTGAGGGTGTGCTGCACAATTGGAGTGTCAGTAATTGAGGGTGTGCTGCACTATTGGAGTGCCTGTAATTGAGGGAGTGCTGCAGTATTGGAGTGTCAGTAATTGAGGGTGTGCTGCACTATTGGAGTGTCAGTAATTGAGGATGTGCTGCACTACTGGAGTGTCAGTAATTGAGGGTGTGCTGCACTACTGGAGTGTCAGTATTTGAGGGTGTGCTGGACTATTGGAGTGTCAGTAATTGAGGGTGTGCTGCACTATTGGAGGGTCAGTAATTGAGGGTGTGTTGCACTACTGGAGTGTTAGTAATTGAGGGTGTGCTGCACTATTGGAGTGTCTGTAATTGATGGTGTGCTGCAGTGTTGGAGGGTCATTAATTGAGGGTGTGCTGCCCTATTGGAGTGTCAGTAATTGAGGGTGTGCTGCACTATTGGAGAGTCAGTATTTGAGGGTGTGCTGCACTTTTGGAGGGTCATTAATAGAGGGTGTGCTGCACTGTTGGAGTGTCATTAATTGAGGGTGTGCTGCACTATAAGAGGGTCAGTAATTGAGGGTGTGCTGCACTATTAGAGAGTCAGTAATTGAGGGTCTGCTGCACTACTGGAGTGGCAGTATTTGAGGGTGTGCTGCACTATTGGAGTGTCAGTAATTGAGGGTGTGCTGCACTATTGGAGGGTCAGTAATTGAGGGTGTGCTGCACTATTGGAGTGTCAGTAATTGAGGGTGTGCTGCACTATTGGAGTGTCAGTAATTGAGGTTGTGCTGCACTATTGGTGGTCAGCAATTGAGGGTCTGCTGCACTGTTGGAGTGTCAGTAATTGAGGGTGTGCTGCACTATTGGAGTGTCAGTAATTGAGGGTGTGCTGCACTATTGGAGTGTCAGTAATTGAGGGTGTGCTGCACTATTGGGGAGTGAGTAATTGAGTGTGTGTTGCAGTATTGGAGTGTCAGTAATTGAGGGTGTGCTGCACTATTGGAGTGTCAGTAATTGAGGGTGTGCTGCAGTATTGGAGTGTCAGTAACTGAGGGTGTGCTGCAGTATTGGAGTGTCAGTAATTGAGGGTGTGCTGCACTATTGGAGTGTCAGTAATTGAGTGTGTGTTGCACTGTTGGAGTGTCAGTAATTGAGGGTGTGCTGCAGTATTGGAGGGTCAGTAATTGAGGGTGTGCTGCACTATTGGAGGGTCAGTAATTGAGGGTGTGCTGCAGTATTGGAGTGTCAGTAATTGAAGGTGTGCTGCACTATTGGAGTTTCAGCAATTGAGGGTGTGCTGCACTATTGGAGTGTCAGTAATTGAGGGTGTGCTGCACTATTGGAGGGTCAGTAATTGAGGGTGTGCTGCACTATTGGAGGGTCAGTAATTGAGGGTGTGCTGCACTATTGGAAGGTCAGTAATTGAGGGTGTGCTGCACTATTGGAGTGTCAGTAATTGAGTGTGTGCTGCACTATTGGAGTGTCAGTAATTGAGGGTGTGCTGCACTATTGGAGTGTCAATAATTGAGGGTGTTCTGCACATTAATTGTGTCGGTAATTGAGGGTGTGCTGCAATGTTGGAGTGTCAGTAATTGAGGGTGTTCTGCACATTAATTGTGTCGGTAATTGAGGGTGTGCTGCACTGTTAGAGAGTCAGTAATTGAGTGTGTGCTGCACTATTGGAGTGTCAGTAATTGAGGGTGTGCTGCACTATTGGAGTGTCAGTAATTGAGGGTGTGCTGCACTATTGGAGTGTCAGTAATTGAGGGTGTGCTGCACTATTGGGGAGTCAGTAATTGAGGGTGTGCTGCACTATTGGAGTGTCAGTAATTGAGGGTGTGCTGCACTATTGGAGTGTCAGTAATTGAGGGTGTGCTGCACTATTGGAGTGTCAGTAATTGAGGATGTGCTGCACTATTGGAGTGTCAGTAATTGAGGATGTGCTGCAATATTACAGGGTCAATAATTGAGGGTTTGCTGCACTATTGGAGGGTCAGTAATTGAGCCTGTGCTGCAGTATTGGATTGTCAGTAATTGAGTGTGTGCTGCACTATTGGAGGGTCAGTAATTGAGGGTATGCTGCACTATTGGAGTGTCAGTAATTGAGTGTATGCTGCACTATTGGAGTGTCAGTAATTGAGGGTGTGCTGCACTATTGGAGTGTTAGTAATTAAGGGTGTGCTGCACTATTGGAGTGTCCGTAATAGAGCGTGTGCTGCATTGTTGGAGGGTCATTAATTGAGGGTGTGCTGCACTATTGGAGGGTCAGTAATTGAGGGTGTGCTGCACTATTGGAGGGTCAGTAATTGAGGGTGTGCTGCCGTATTGGAGTGTCAGTAATTGAGGGTGTGCTGCACTATTGGAGTGTCAGTATTTGAGGGTGTGCTGCAGTATTGGAGGGTCAGTAATTGAGTGTGTGCTGCACTATTGATGTGTCAGTAAGTGAGGGTGTGCTGCACTATTGGAGGGTCAGTAATTGAGGGTGTGCAGCACTATTGGAGGGTCAGTAATTGAGGGTGTGCTGCACTATTAGTGGGCCAGTTATTGAGGGTGTGCTGCACTATTAGTGGGTCAGTTATTGAGGGTGTGCTGCAATTTTGTTGTGTCTGTAATTGAGGGTGTGCTGCTCTATTGGAGTGTCAGTAATTGAGGGTGTGCTGCACTATTGGAGAGTCATTAATTGAGGGTGTGCTGCAATATTGGATTGTCAATAATTGAGGGTGTGCTGCTCTATTGGAGGGTCAGTAATTGAGGGTGTGCTGCACTATTGAAGTGTCAGTAATTGAGGGTGTGCTGCTCTATTGGAGTGTCAGTAATTGAGGTTGTGCTGCACTATTGGAGTGTCAGTAATTGAGGGTGTGCTGCACTATTGGAGTGTCAGTAATTGAGGGTGTGCTGCACTATTGGATTGTCAATAATTGAGGGAGTGCTGCTCTTTTGGAGTGTCAGTAATTGAGGGTGTGCTGCACTACTGGAGAGTCAGTAATTGAGGGTGTGCTGCACTATTGGAGTGTCAGTATTTGAGGGTGTGCTGCACTATTGGAGTGTCAGTAATTGAGGGTGTGCCGCACTATTGCAGTGTCAGTATTTGAGGGTGTGCTGCATTATTGGATTGTCAATAATTGGGCGTGTGCTGCACTATTGGAGGGTCAGTAATTGAGGGTGTGCTGCACTATTGCAGTGTCAGTATTTGAGGGTGTGCTGCTTTATTGGATTGTCAATAATTGGGCGTGTGCAGCACTATTGGAGTGTCAATATTTGAGGGTGTGCTGCACTATTGGAGTGTCAGTAATTGAGGGTGTGCTGCACTATTGGAGTGTCAGTAATTGAGGGTGTGCTGCACTATTGGAGTTTCAGTAATTGAGGGTGTGCTGCACTATTGGAGAGTCATTAATTGAGGGTGTGCTGCACTATTGCAGTGTCACTAATTGAGGGTATTCTGCACTATTGGAGTGTCAGTAATTGAGGGTGTTCTGCACTATTGGAGGGTCAGTAATTGAGTGTGTGCTGCACTATTGGAGTGTCAGTAATTGAGGGTGTGCTGCACTATTGGAGTGACAGTAATTGGGCGTGTGCTTCACTATTGCAGTGTCAGTATTTGAGGGTGTGCTGCACTGTTGGAGTGTCAGTAATTGAGGGTGTGCTGCACTATTGGAGTGTCAGTAATTGAGGGTGTGCTGCATTATTGGATTGCCGGTTATTGAGTGTGTGCTGCACTATTGGAGGGTCAGTAATTGAGGGTGTGCTGCATTATTGGATTGTCAGTTATTGAGGGTGTGCTGCACTATTGGAGGGTCAGTAATTGAGGGTGTGCTGCTGTATTGGAGTGTCAGTAATTGAGGGTGTGCTGCACTATTGGAGTGTCAGTAATTGAGTGTGTCCAGCACTATTAGAGAGTCAGTAATTGAGGGTGTGCTGCACTATTGGAGTGTCAGTAATTGAGAGTGTGCTGCACAATAGGGGAGTCAGTAATTGAGGGTGTGCTGCTCTATTGGAGTCTCAGTAATTGAGGGTGTGCTGCACTATTGGAGTGTCAGTAATTGAGTGTGTGCTGCACTATTGGAGTGTCAGTAATTGAGGGTGTGCTGCACTATTGGAGTGTCAGTAATTGAGGGTGTGCTGCACTATTGGAGTGTCAGTAATTGAGGGTATGATGCACTATTGCAGTGTCAGTAATTGAGGGTGTGCTGCACTATTGGAGTGTCAGTAATTGAGGGTGTGCTGCACTATTGGAGTGTCAGTAATTGAGTGTGAGCTGCACTGTTGGTGTGTCAGTAATTGA
>NW_027598540.1:12500-15000 GCF_964194155.1 Cetorhinus maximus
CTCTGTAACCTCCTCCAGCCCCTTCACCCCTCCCTATCTCTGTAACCTCCTCCAGCCCCTACACCCCTCCCTATCTCTGTAACCTCCTCCAGCCCCTACACCCCTCCCTATCTCTGTAACCTCCTCCAGCCCCTACAACCCTCCCTATCTCTGTAACCTCCTCCAGCCCCTACACCCCTCCCTATCTCTGTAACCTCCTCCAGTCACTACACCCCTTCCTATCTCTGTAACCTCCTCCAGCCCCTACACCCCTCCCTATCTCTGTAACCTCCTCCAGCCCCTACAACCCTCCCTATCTCTGTAACCTCCTCCAGCCCCTACAACCCTCCCTATCTCTGTAACCTCCTCCAGCCCCTACACCCCTCCCTATCTCTGTAACCTCCTCCAGCCCCCTACACCCCTCCATATCTCTGTAACATCCTCCAGCCCCCCATACCCCTCCCTATCTCTGTAACCTCCTCCAGCCCTACACCCCTCCCTATCTCTGTAACCTCCTCCAGCCCCTACAACCCTCCCTATCTCTGTAACCTCCTCCAGCCCCGACAACCCTCCCTATCTCTGTAACCTCCTCTAGCCCCTACAACCTTCCCTATTTCTGTAACCTCCTCCAGCCCCTACACCCCTCCCTATCTCTGTAACCTCCTCCAGCCCCGACAACCCTCCCTATCTCTGTAACCTCCTCCAGCCCCTACAACCCTCCCTATCTCTGTAACCTCCTCCAGCCCCTATACCCGTCCCTATCTCTGTAACGTCCTCCAACCCCTACAACCCTCTCTATCTCTTTAACCTCCTCCAGACCTAACAACCCTCCCTATCTCTGGAACCTCCTCCAGCCCCTACAACCTTCTCTATCGCTGAAACCTCCTCCAGTCCCTACAAACCGCCCTATCTCTGTAACCACCTCCAGGCCCTACACCCCTCCCTATCTCTGTAACCTCCTCCAGCTCCTACACCCCTCCCTATCTCTGTAACCTCCTCCAACCCCTACAACCCTCTCTATCTCTTTAACCTCCTCCAGACCTAACAACCCTCCCTATCTCTGGAACCTCCTCCAGCCCCTACAACCTTCTCTATCGCTGAAACCTCCTCCAGCCCCTTCACCCCTCCCTATCTCTGTAACCTCCTCCAACCCCTACACCCCTCCCTATCTCTGTAACCTCCTCCAGCCCCTACACCCCTCCCTATCTCTGTAACCTCCTCCAACCCCTACACCCCTCCCTATCTTTGTAACCTCCTCCAGCCCCTACACCCCTCCCTATCTCTGTAACCTCCTCCAACCCCTACACCCCTCCCTATCTCTGTAACCTCCTCCAGCCCCTACACCCCTCCCTATCTCTGTAACCTCCTCCAACCCCTACACCCCTCCCTATCTCGGTAACTTCCTCCAGCCCCTACAACCCTCCCTATCTCTGTAACCTCCTCCAGCCCCTACAACCCTCCCTATCTCTGTAACCACCTCCAGCCCCTACAATCTTCCCTAATTCTGTAACCTCCTCCAGCCCCGACAACCCTCCCTATCTCTGTAACCTCCTCCAGCCCCTACACCCCTCCCTATCTCTGTAATCTCCTCCAGCCCCGACAACCCTCCCTATCTCTGTAACCTCCTCCAGCCCCTACAACCCTCCCTATCTCTGTAACCACCTCCAGCCCCTACAACCCTCCCTATCTCTGTAACCTCCTCCAGCCCCGACAACCCTCCCTATCTCTGTAACCTCCTCCATCCCCTACAAACCTCCATATGTCTGTAACCTCCTCCAGCCCGTACAACCCTCCTTATCTCTGTAATCTCCTCCAGCCCCGACAACCCTCCCTATCTCTGTAACCTCCTCCAGCCCCTACAACCCTCCCTATCTCTGTAACCTCCTCCAGCCCCGACAACCCTCCCTATCTCTGTAACCTCCTCCAGCCCCTACAACCTTCCCTATTTCTGTAACCTCCTCCAGCCCCTACACCCCCCCCATCTCTGTAACCTCCTCCAACCCCGACAACCCTCCCTATCTCGGTAAAATCCTCCAGCCCCTACAAACCTCCCTATCTCTGTAACCTCCTCCATCCCCTACAAACCTCCATATGTCTGTAACCTCCTCCAGCCCGTACAACCCTCCTTATCTCTGTAACCTCCTCCAGCCCCAACAAACCTCCCTATCTCTGTAACCTCCTCCAGCCCCTACAACCTTCCCTATCGCTGAAACCTCCTCCAGTCCCTACAAACCTCCCTATCTCTGTAACCACCTCCAGGCCCTACTCCCCTTCCTATCTCTGTAACCTCCTCCAGCCCCTACAACCCTCCCTATCTCTGTAACCTCCTCCAGCCCCTACACCCCTCCCTATCTCTGTAACCTCCTCCAACCCCTACACCCCTCCCTATCTCTGTAACCTCCTCCAGCCCCTACACCCTTCCCTATCTCTGTAACCTCCTGCAACCCCTACACCCCTCCCTATCTCTGTAACCTCCTCCAGCCCCTACAACCCTCCCTATCTCTGTAACCTCCTCCAGCCC
>NW_027598540.1:20000-41697 GCF_964194155.1 Cetorhinus maximus
ATGGTTGCACAATGTTCAGCACCATTCGCGACTCCTCAGATACTGAAGCAGCCCCGTGTCCAAAATGCAGCAAGACCTGGACACTATCCAGGCTCAGGGCTGACAAGTGGCGAGTAACATTCGCGCCACACAAATGCCAGGCAATGACCATCTCCCAACAAGAGAGAATCCAACCATCGCCCCCTTGACGTTCAATGGCATCACCATCGCTGAATCCCCCACTATCAACATCCTAGGGATTACCATTGACCAGAAACTGAACTGGGACCAGCCAGATAAATACTGTGGCTACAAGAGCAGGTCAGAGGCTGGGAATCCTGCGGAGAGTAACTCACCTCCTGACTCCCCCCCAAAGCCTGTCCACCATCTACAAGGCACAAGTCAGGAGTGCGATGGGACACTCCCCACTTGCCTGGATGAGTTGCAGCTCCCACAACACTCGAGAAGCTCGACACCGTCCAGGACAAAGCAGCCCCGCTCGATTGGCACCCCATCCACAGACATTCACTCCCTCCACCACCGACGCACAGAGGCAGCAGCGTGTGTACCATCTACAAGATGCACTGCAGCAACTCGCCAAGGCTCCTTCGACAGCGCCGCCCAAACCCACGACCCGCTCCCATCTAGAAGATGCACAGGGAGTTTGGAACGCGCTGCCTGAGGGTGTTAGGCAGGTTCAATCGAGGGGGAGCTAGATTGTTATCGGAGGACGAACGTGCGGAGAGTGGGTGGGCGGGGGGGTGTGAGTGGCACGAGGGGAGTGGCTCACCGGGGGGTGCTGGTAGGCACGTGACGGGGGGGTGAGTGGCCTATTGATGAGCGGGAAAGGATTGTGTGACCCTCTTCCCCCTCCCTGTTACAGAGTGCCGGGAGGAACAGTACCCGTGTACCCGCCTGTACTCGGTCCACCATCCACTGAAGCAGTGCGTCCACAGTCTGTGTTTCTACAGGTAAATGGAGGTGGAGCTCGGTACAGGGGGTGGTGGGGTAGCGTGGTTAACGGGCGACGCCGGGAGTAGTAGAGGGGGCCTGAAGGAGGTGGGGGAGCTCTGCCCCACTGGGGGCAGCCTTGCCCCCTCCCTGACTGGGCTCCGAAAGAATGGATGTTTGTCAACATGTCACCCTGTTGATCTCCTCAGTCTGCGGAGGATGTACGTGGTCAACAAGGAGATCTGCATGCGGACGGTCTGCCTGGAGGAAGAGAAGATTAAAGGTGAGACCACTCGCTCCCTCTGTCACTTCACTCTATATCTAACCCCCGTGCTGTCCCTGTCCTGGGAGTGTTTGATGGGGGACGGTGTAGAGGGAGCTTTACTCTGTATCTAACCCCGTGCTGTACCTGTCCCGGGAGTGTTTGATGGGGGACGGTGTAGAGGGAGCTTTACTCTGTATCTAACCCCTGTGCTGTACCTGTCCTGGGAGTGTTTGATGGGGACAGTGTAGAGGGAGCTTTACTCTGTATCTAACCCCGTGCTGTCCCTGTCCTGGGAGTGTTTGATGGGGACAGTGTAGAGGGAGCTTTACTCTGTATCTAACCCCGTGCTGTACCTGTCCCGGGAGTGTTTGATGGGGACGGTGTAGAGGGAGCTTTACTCTGTATCTAACCCCGTGCTGTCCCTGTCCTGGGAGTGTTTGATGGGGACAGTGTAGAGGGAGCTTTACTCTGTATCTAACCCCGTGCTGTACCTGTCCTGGGAGTGTTTGATGGGGACTGTGTAGAGGGAGCTTTACTCTGTATCTAACCCCGTGCTGTACCTGTCCTGGGAGTGTTTGATGGGGACAGTGTAGAGGGAGCTTTACTCTGTATCTAACCCCTGTGCTGTACCTGTCCTGGGAGTGTTTGATGGGGACAGTGTAGAGGGAGCTTTACTCTGTATCTAACCCCGTGCTGTACCTGTCCTGGGATTGTTTGATGGGGACGGTGTAGAGGGAGCTTTACTCTGTATCTAACCCCGTGCTGTACCTGTCCTGGGAGTGTTTGATGGGGACTGTGTAGAGGGAGCTTTACTCTGTATCTAACCCCGTGCTGTACCTGTCCTGGGAGTGTTTGATGGGGACGGTGTAGAGGGGAGGATTTACCCTGTATCTAACCCTGTCTCTCTGCCCCCACAGCTGACCTGTGTCGGACTCAGTATGGTTGGCCTCGACGCTATCGCAGGAACAATGGGGGCCGACAGCGAATTCGTTGCAAAGAATATGTCCCTTGAGCGCTGATGACCTCCGGCCGGCTGCGGTGGGGGTGGGGGGTGGGGGGTGGGTGCCTGTGGCCGGAGCAGGTGGGGGGAGGTGAGGGGTGGGTGGGGAAAGTGACGGGGTGGGCCGGGAGTTACAGCAATGGGGCCGAGTTGTGGGGAAACTCTGTACCTCTCGACTCATAACTCCGCCCCCCTCAGTCGCCACTGACAACGATGACTCCGCCCTCGCCCCCCTCCCCCCCCCCGTCTGCCCATCCCCCACGCCCCCTCCCCCTCCCCCTGCTCCGGGGACAAGATATGGTGCTCCTCCCTCCCTGACCCCTGCCTGCCTCACTCTGTTTAGCTCCCCCCCAGGTTGGACAGACCCAGAGACCCACGTCCGGTCCAGGCTGTGGTTGGGGGGTGGCAGACAAGGCAGGGACTTCCCCCTCCCCCCAACCCGACGTCCCCTAACCCCGCCCCCCCCAAAACCCCCACCCACTCCGATAGGTCCCCGACCGACAGGTCTGACCAGAATTGGACCCCCCACTTGACGTCAACATTGGCGTCTATCTCCCTGCCCGTAGAATTGGGCCTTAAAATTGGCGTCTGTCTCCCTGCCTGTAAAATTGGGGCCTTAAAATTGGCGTCTGTCTCCCTGCCTGTGGAATTGGGGCCTTAAAATTGGCGTCTGTCTCCCTGCCCATAGAATTGGGCCTTAAAATTGGCGCCTATCTCCTTGCAAGTAGAATTGGGGCCTCAACATTGGCGTCTATCACCCTGCCCATAGAATTGGGGCCTCAACATTGGCGTCTATCACCCTGCCTGTAGAATTGGGGCCTCAACATTGGCATCTATCACCCTGCCTGTAGAATTGGGGCCTTAAAATTGGCGTCTATCACCCTGCCCATAGAATTGGGGCCTCAACATTGGCGTCTTATCACCCTGCCCATAGAATTGGGGCCTCAACATTGGCGTCTATCACCCTGCCTGTAGAATTGGGGCCTTAAAATTGACGTCTGTCTCCCTGCCTGTAGAATTGGGGCCTTAACATTGGCGTCTGTCTCCCTGCCTGTGGAATTGGGGCCTTAAAATTGGCGTCTGTCTCCCTGCAAGTAGAATTGGGGCCTTAACATTGGCGTCTATCCCCCGACCGTAAAATTGGGGCCTTAAAATTGGCGTCTGTCTCCCTGCCTGTAGAATTGGGGCCTTAAAATTGGCGTCTGTCTCCCTGCCTGTAGAATTGGGGCCTTAAAATTGGCGTCTGTCTCCCTGCCTGTGGAATTGGGGCCTTAAAATTGGTGTCTGTCTCCCTGCCTGTGGAATTGGGGCCTTAAAATTGGTGTCTGTCTCCCTGCCTGTGGAATTGGGGCCTTAAAATTGGCATCTGTCTCCCTGCCTGTGGAATTGGGGCCTCAACATTGGCGTCTATCACTCTGCCTGTAGAATTGGGGCCTCAACATTGGCGTCTATTACCCTGCCCGTAGAATTGGGGCCTCAATATTGGCGTCTATTACCCTGCCCGTAGAATTGGGGCCTTAAAATTGGCGTCTGTCTCCCTGCCTGTGGAATTGGGGCCTCAACATTGGCGTCTATCACTCTGCCTGTAGAATTGGGGCCTCAACATTGGCGTCTATTACCCTGCCCGTAGAATTGGGGCCTCAATATTGGCGTCTATTACCCTGCCCGTAGAATTGGGGCCTTAAAATTGGCGTCTGTCTCCCTGCCTGTGGAATTGGGGCCTTAAAATTGGCGTCTATCTCCCTGCCCGTAGAATTGGGGCCTTAAAATTGGCATCTGTCTCCCTGCCTGTGGAGTTGGGGCCTTAAAATTGGTGTCTGTCTCCCTGCCCGTAGAATTGGGGCCTTAAAATTGGCGTCTGTCTCCCTGCCTGTAGAATTGGGGCCGTAAAATTGGCGTCTGTCTCCCTGCCTGTGGAATTGGGGCCTTAAAATTGGCGTCTGTCTCCCTGCCTGTGGAATTGGGGCCTTAAAATTGGCATCTGTCTCCCTGCCTGTGGAATTGGGGCCTCAACATTGGCGTCTATCACTCTGCCTGTAGAATTGGGGCCTCAACATTGGCGTCTATTACCCTGCCCGTAGAATTGGGGCCTCAATATTGGCGTCTATTACCCTGCCTGTAGAATTGGGGCCTTAAAATTGGCGTCTGTCTCCCTGCCTGTGGAATTGGGGCCTTAAAATTGGCGTCTATCTCCCTGCCCGTAGAATTGGGGCCTTAAAATTGGCATCTGTCTCCCTGCCTGTGGAGTTGGGGCCTTAAAATTGGTGTCTGTCTCCCTGCCCGTAGAATTGGGGCCTTAAAATTGGCGTCTGTCTCCCTGCCTGTAAAATTAGGGCCTTAAAATTGGCGTCTGTCTCCCTGCCCATAGAATTGGGAACCAGCGACCACTGACGCCACTGGACACTGCCGGGGGCGGCGTGTCTGAGGGGAGATTTTGTTAATCGCGGGACCTGGCAGACCCGCTCATCGGCGCCGCCCGGGTCCAGTCAGGGGACACGTGGTGGGGGTGAGGGGGGAGGTGACGGCATTTTGGAGCCGCCCATCACGTGGGGGGTGGTGGGGGGGTTTTGCGGGGTGTGGGGGAGGGGCCGGGGAAGCGAATCGGAGACGCGCGACAGGAAGTGGGCGTGACGGGGGTTACGCACGACAGGAAGTGGGCGTGACAGGAAGTGCATGAGACAGGAACTGGGCGTGACAGGAAGTGCATGTGACAGGAACTGGGCGTGACAGGAAGTGCATGTGACAGGAACTGGGTGTGACAGGAAGTGCATGTGACAGGATGTGGGTGTGACAGGCAGTGGGTGTGAGAGGAAGTGGGTGTGATAGGGTGTACGTGCGACAGGAAGTGGGTGTGACGGAGTACACGCGACAGGAAGTGGGTGTGACAGGATGTACGCACGACAGGAAGTGGGTGTGACGGTGTATGCGTGACAGGAAGTGGGTGTGACAGGGTGTACGCGCGACAGGAAGTGGGTGTGACAGGGTGTACGCGTGACAGGAAGTGGGCGTGACAGGGTGTACGTGTGACAGGAAGTGGGCGTGACAGGGTGTACGCACGACAAGAAGTGGGCGTGGCAGGAAGTGGGCGTGACGGTGTACGCGCGACAGGAAGTGGGCGTGTCAGGGTGTACGCACGACAGAAAGTGGGCGTGTCCGGATGTACGCGCGACAGGAAGTGGGCGTGACAGGGTGTACAAGCGACAGGAAGTGGGCGTGACATGTGTGCACGCGACAGGAAGTGGGTGCGACAGGTCCCGCAGACCACTCCCCCACCCCGGCCCCCACACCCCCCAACGCCAAATCCACAGGAACAGCCCCACATCCTCCCCCACCAACCCCCATCGCTCGGGTCCCCTTCAAAAGCAACCAATCGGGTTGGACGCCACAGAGCAGAGGAAGAGGCAACGGATTTGATTTCTCGCACACTCCCTTCCCGCTCAGGGAGAGGCGGAGAGAGGAGGGGGGGTGGGGGGGAGAGAGACGACCCTCGGAGGACTGGGGAGGGGGGTTCCACCACCCCCACCTGTTTTACCAACCCCTCCCCCGCCATCCCCGTTCTCCCTCGCTCACGCTCGCTGGTGTTGACATTTAACCGCGCTGTTAATCCCCTTGCATAGCCGCCGCACTGCACCCCGACACTCCTCCCCTCCCCCTCCCCCAACCTCCCTCTCTCCCCCACCCACCCCCTCTTCCCCCGTCTGCGGGGACCTCATTTTACTGAATAAAAAAAAACAACATTCTGGCTTGAAATGCTCTCCGCCCCTTTTCTTTCTCGCTCCGTCCTCCTGTCGGTCGCCCTCCCGCCCTCCGCCCGCGCCGAAGGGGGGGGCGCCGACGGGTGAGGTGTGTGTGTGTGGGGGTGGGGTCAGACGCTGACCCTTTCCGCCTCCTCCTCCCCCTGGAGCCCGAGGGGGGGGTCGAGCGGCGATCCAGGGCGTCCGGGCGGGAACCAGCCCTCGCTTCCAAGTCCGGGAACCGCATGCCCCCCCCTGCCGGGGTTTCCGCAGCCGAAGAGTTTGAAAGAAAAAAAAAAATTTGCCGGAACTTTCTCCCTTCGGTAAAAACGTTTTAATCGCGAGACGCGTACGTGAAAAAATATCGAGTGTTTATACATATATATATATATATAATTGTTAAAAAAAAACGGTTAGTGACACTGTAGCACTTTCATTACAAAATTAGGGTACAAACAGCGGAACTGAGGCCAATTTGGGGCAAGGGGAGGTGCGAGGGGACTCGCCGGCTCTCCCGAGATTCGAGGGCGACTTGCACCCGCCACGTCCCGGGAATGAAATGCTGCCCCCTTTCTCCCCCAACCTCGCTCCACCACACAAATGGCACTCTTCAGTTGGGGAGGGGTGGTGGGGTAGCGTGGGCAAAGGGAGCCCAGGATCCCCTCCCCCTGACGGAGGGATGGAGCCAGTGTCGCCGGCCGCCTTCAGCTGCACCCACACCCCCCCCAAGCATCCATCCCACCCACCGCACCGCCACCAGCCCCCCTCCTTTCACAGGCTGGAGCTCGGTTAATGTGCGGGACACTCGAACCGAGAACGTCTTTGGACATAATCGCCAAAAAAAAATAGACTTTACCGCGGATAAACTCTTTCATGACGGAGAGGGAGAGACGGAGGGAGAGAGAAGCGGAGAGAGAGAGAGAGACGGAGGGAGAGAGAAGCGGAGAGAGAGAGACGGAGGGAGAGAGAGATGGAGGGAGGGAGGGAGGGAGATGGAGAAAGAGACGGGGCAAGAGAGATGGAGGGAGAGACACACGGGGAGATGGAGACAGAGAGTGGGAGAGGGAGAGAGAGATGGAGAGAAAGAGAGAGACAGAGAGATGGGGAGAGAGAGAGATGGGGAGAGAGATGGAGGGAGAGAGACACACAGGGAGAGATGGAGGGAGAGAGACACACAGGGAGAGATGGAGACAGAGAGTGGGAGAGGGAGAGAGAGATGGAGAGCAAGAGAAAGAGAGATGGGGAGAGAGAGAGAGAGACGGAGGGAGAGAGAGACGGAGGGAGAGAGATAGATGGAGGGAGGGAGATGGAGAAAGAGATGGGGCGAGAGAGACACACAGGGAGAGATGGAGACAGAGAGTGGGAGATGGGGAGAGAGAGAGATGGAGGGGGGAGAGAGACGGAGTGAGAGAAACACGCAGAGAGAGAGGGAGACGGAGAGGGAGAGAGATAGATGGAGGGAGGGAGATGGAGAAAGAGATGGGGCGAGAGAGACACACAGGGAGAGATGGAGACAGAGAGTGGGAGATGGGGAGAGAGAGAGATGGAGGGGGGAGAGAGACGGAGTGAGAGAAACACGCAGAGAGAGAGGGAGAGGGAGAGAGACACTGAGACAGAGCGAGATAGAGAGATGGGGGAGAGAGAGATGGAGGGAGAGAGACACACAGGGAAAGACAGAGAGTGGGAGACAGAGAGGGGGAGAGACGGGACGAGAGACAGAGAAAGAGACGGGAAGAGAGCGAGATGGAGAGAGAAAGAGAGACGGAGAGAGAAAGAGAGACGGAGAGAGAGAGACGGAAACAGAAATGATGGAGAGAGGGAGAGAGATGGAGACAGAGAAATGATGGAGAGACGGAGACGGACACAGACAGACATATAGAGGCTTCAATCCTTCATTTGGCAAACAGACGACCCCTATTCGCCCTCCGCCAGCGACAGTAAACCCGACGTCAGGCTCCGGCACCCCAGCCACGGCTCACTCCACACACCCGCGGGGGGCGGGGTGGGGGGGAAAGGCAGCCGGAGAGTCCAGACTCCTCCCCGAGCCGGGGGGGAGGAGGTCAGAGTTCAGCTCCCCGCGGATGGCGGCGAGGGCTCAGCGAGGGACTGCGGGCGGGCGAGGGCGAGGGGGCGGCGGAGGGGGAGGAGGTCCTCGGGGAGGAGCGGAGGCTGCGGCTGAGCGAGCGGTCCAGCCGGCGGGTCTCCGAGGCCAGGACGGAGAGCTCGGGGTCGCGGGAGACGGCGCTCAGGGAGTCGGTCAGGTTCCGGCGCAGTCCGGAGAGCTGGTCGTTGGCGCGGCTGGAGAGGCGGATGTACTGCTGCTTGTGCTGGAGCTCCACGCTCAGCTGGGACTTCAGGAGGGCCACCTGAGAGAGAGAGAGAGACGGGACAATAAACGTCAGGGTGACAGACACTGCGGCGCTCCCTCGGCACTGACCCTCCGACACTGCGGCGCTCCCTCGGCACTGACCCTCCGACACTGCGGCTCTCCCTCAGCACTGACCCTCCGACAGTGCGACGCTCCCTCAGCACTGACCCTCCGACAGTGCGGCTCTCCCTCAGTACTGACCCTCCGACAGTGCGGCGCTCCCTCAGCACTGACCCTCCGACAGTGCGGCACTCCCTCAGCACTGACCCTCCGACAGTGCGGCTCTCCCTCAGCACTGACCCTCCGACAGTGCGGCGCTCCCTCAGCACTGACCCTCCGACAGTGCCGCGCTCCCTCAGCACTGACCCTCCGACAGTGCGGCTCTCCCTCAGCACTGACCCTCCGACAGTGCGGCGCTCCCTCAGCACTGACCCTCCGACAGTGCGGCGCTCCCTCAGCACTGACCCTCCGACAGTGCGGCTCTCCCTCACCACTGACCCTCCGACAGTGCGGCGCTCCCTCAGCACTGACCCTCCGACACTGCGGCTCTCCCTCAGCACTGACCCTCCGACAGTGCGGCTCTCCCTCACCACTGACCCTCCGACAGTGCGGCGCTCCCTCAGCACTGACCCTCCGACAGTGCGGCGCTCCCTCAGCACTGACCCTCCGACAGTGCGGCGCTCCCACAGCACTGACCCTCCGACATTGTGGCGCTCCCTCAGCACTGACCCTCCGACAGTGCGGCGCTCCCACAGCACTGACCCTCCGACAGTGCGGCGCTCCCTCAGCACTGACCCTTGCTCGTGCTCTCTCACCTGCTCCTCCAGCCCCTTCACTCTTTGCCGGTGGGCTCTCTCCCTTGACTCAAGTGTCGTCTCGAGCTGTCTGTTGGACAGCCGTAAGTGGTCAACCTCCCCCTTCAGTTCAGTTTGTCCTCGGGATGTGACACTGGCAATCTCGCGATTGTGGGAGCTCCTTATCTCAGTCAGTTGAGTCTGGGGAGAGGTGGCAGAGAGTTACACTGGACAAAAGGATCTTAAAATCGACATGGAACCTCGGTTAGACCACACTCGGAGCACCGTGCACAGTTCCGGTCTCCGTATCCCCCCTCGGTTAGACCACACTCGGAGCACCGTGCACAGTTCCGGTCTCCGTATCCCCCCTCGGTTAGACCACACTCGGAGCACCGTGCACAGTTCCAGTCTCCGTATCCCCTCTCGGTTAGACCACACTCGGAGCACCGTGCACAGTTGCGGTCTCCCTATCCCCTCTCGGTTAGACCACACTCGGAGCACCGTGCACAGTTCCGGTCTCCGTATCCCCTCTCGGTTAGACCACACTCGGAGCACCGTGCACAGTTGCGGTCTCCCTATCCCCTCTCGGTTAGACCACACTCGGAGCACCGTGCACAGTTGCGGTCTCCCTATCCCCTCTCGGTTACACCACACTCGGAGCACCGTGCACAGTTCCGGTCTCCATATCCCCTCTCGGTTAGACCACACTCGGAGCACCGTGCACAGTTGCGGTCTCCCTATCCCCTCTCGGTTAGACCACACTCGGAGCACCGTGCACAGTTCCGGTCTCCCTATCCCCTCTCGGTTAGACCACACTCGGAGCACCGTGCACAGTTCCGGTCTCCGTATCCCCCCTCGGTTAGACCACACTCGGAGCACCGTGCACAGTTCCAGTCTCCGTATCCCCCTCGGTTAGACCACACTCGGAGCACCGTGCACAGTTCCGGTCTCCGTATTCCCCCTCGGTTAGACCACACTCGGAGCACCGTGCACAGTTCCGGTCTCCGTATCCCCCTCGGTTAGACCACACTCGGAGCACCGTGCACAGTTCTGGGTCGGGAGGGTTTGAACTATTGGGACAGACTGAACAGGCTGGGGCTGTTTCACTTAATTAGAAAAGGCTGAGGGGTGACCAGATCGAGGTCTGTACGATGATGAAAGGGGTCTTGATAGCATCAACGAAGAGATGTTTCCACTCACCGGCGAGACCAGAACTCGGGTCAATATACGATCGTCAGTGATATATCCGATGGGGAATTCAGGAGAAACTCCTTTATCCAGAGAGCGGGGAGAATGTGGAACTTGCTCCCACAGGGAGTGGAGGCTGAGGGAAATCGTGTCGATGTATTTATCAACATCCTGGGGGTTACCATTGACCAGAAACTGAACTGGGACCAGCCAGATAAATACTGTGGCTACAAGAGCAGGTCAGAGGCTGGGAATCCTGCGGAGAGTCACTCACCTCCTGACTCCCCACCAAATCCTGTCCACCATCTACAAGGCACAAGTCAGGAGTGCGATGGGACACTCCCCACTTGCCTGGATGAGTTGCAACTCCCAGGACCCTCGAGAAGCTCGACACCGTCCAGGACAAAGCAGCCCCCCCGCTCGATCGGCACCCCATCCACAAACATTCACTCCCCCCACCACCGACACACAGTGGCAGCAGCGTGTGTACCATCTACAAGGTGCACTGCAGCAACTCGCCAAGGCTCCTTCGACAGCGCCGCCCAAACCCACGACCCGCTCCCATCTAGAAGGACGAGGGCAGCAGACACATGGGGAACACCCACCGCCTGGAAGTTCCCCTCCGAGCCACTCACCATCCTGACTTGGGAATATATCGGCCGTTCCTTCACTGTCACTGGGTCAAAATCCTGGAACTCCCTCCCTAACAGCACCGTGGGTGTACCTACACCACACGGGACAAAATCCTGGAACTCCCTCCCTAACAGCGCCGTGGGTGTACCTACACCACACGGACAAAACCCTGGAACTCCCTCCCTAACAGCACCGTGGGTGTACCTACACCACATGGGACAAAATCCTGGAACTCCCTCCCTAACAGCGCCGTGGGTGTACCTACACCACACAGGACAAAATCCTGGAACTCCCTCCCTAACAGCGCCGTGGGTGTACCTACACCACACGGGGAACTGCAGCGGTTCAAGAAGGCGGCTCATCCCACCCCCTTCTCAAGGGGGCAACTAGGGACGGGCAATAAATGCTGGGCCCGGCCAGCGAGGCCCACATCCCTGTGAATGAAGTTTAAAATAAAGTTGAGTTTGAGGCTCGATCCCCTGTCCAACCCCCTGCTCACCTGCAACTCCTGGAGTTTCTGCTTGGTGGAACTCAGCTCCTTCTCGTTGGCAGACACAGTCTCGCTGAGACGCTTCCGCTCGATGGAGAGGTGGCGCGTCTCTCCCTCCATCCTCAGGTTCTCGCTCTCGGCCTGCCAAGGGACACAAGTGGGCGGAGTGGGGAGGGGGGGAGGTGGAAAAACAGTTAACTGGGGACCCCTCTCACCCTCCGCACTCATGCCCGACCCCGCCATCCCCTCCCTGCAAACCTCATTCCACCCCCCCCCGCCTCCCTCATTCCCTCTGCCCCTCTCTCCCTTCTCCTCATCCAGGCCTCTACTACCGCAATGAGGCCTAGTATTGCCAACTCAGCCCTACTCCCAGTGCGGCCTAGCACCGCCAACTCATCCTTACTCTCAGTGAGGCCTTGCATCGTCAACTCGTCCCCAGTCCCAGTGCGGCCTAGCACCACCAACTCATCCCTACTCCCAGTGAGGCCTAGTATTGCCAACTCATCCTTACTCCCGGTGAGGCCTCGCATCGCCAACTCGTCCTTACTCCCGGTGCAGCCGAGCACCGCCAACTCATCCGTACTCCCAGTGAGGCCTAGTACTGCCAACTCATCCTTATTCCCGGTTAGGCCTAGTATTGCCAACTCATCCCTACTCCCAGTGCGGCCTAGCACCGCCAACTCATCCTTACTCTCAGTGAGGCCTTGCATCGCCAACTCATCCTTACTCCCAGTGCGGCCTAGCACCGCCAAATCATCCGTACTCTCAGTGAGGCCTTGCATCGTCAACTCATCCTTACTCCCAGTGCAGCCTAGTATTGCCAACTCATCCTTGGTGCCAATGAGGCCTAGTATTGCCAACTTGTCCTTACTCCCAGTGAGGCCGTCCGTCAACATCTCATCCTTACTCCCAGTGAGGCCTATGGTCACCATCTCATCCTTGCCCCCAGTGCGACCTACCATCACCATCTCATCCTTACTCCCAGTGAGGCCTAGCATCGCCAACTCACCCCTACTCCCGGTGAGGCCTAGCATCGCCAACTCATCCCTACTCCCAGTGTGGCTGAGCATTGCTAACTCATGCTTACTCCCAGTGAGGCCGAGCATCACCAAATCATCCTTATTCCCATTGAGGCCTACCTTGGCCAACTCATCCTTACGCACAGTAAGGGCTAGCATCACCAACTCATTCTTACTCCTAGTGAGGCCTAGCATCACCAACTCATCCTTACTCCCAATGAGGCCTACCTTGGCCAACTCATTCTTATTCCTAGTGATGCCTACCATCATCAACCCATCCTTACTCCAATTGCGGCCTGGCATGGACAACTGATCCTTATTCCCAGTGAGAGCAAACTCGGCCAACTCATTTTTACTCCCAGTGAGGCCTAGCATCGCCAAAGCATCCTCATTCCCAGTAAGGCCCTAAATTGGCCAACTGATACTGATCCTTACTCCCAGTGTACTGAGCTTTGCCAATCATCCTCACTTCCAATGAGGCCTACTATCACCAACTCATCCTTACTCCCAGTGTTATCGAGTGTCACCAATCATCCTCACTCCCAGTGAGGCCTAGCATCGCCAAACATCCTCACTCCCAGTGAGGCCTACTATCACCAACTCATCCTCACTCCCAGTTGGGCCTAGCAGTGCCAACCATCCTCACTCCCAGTGAGGACTACCTTAGCGTCAAGTCAGCCTCATTCCCAGTAGGGCCTACTATCACCAACTCATTCTTATTCCCAGTGAGGCCTAGCATCGCCAATCATACTCACTCCCAGTGAGGCCTACTATCACTAACTCATCCTAACTCCCAGTGAGGCCCAGCATCGCTAATCATCCTAACACCCAGTGATGCCCACCATCACCAACTCATCCTAACTCCCAGTGATGCCTACTATCACCAACTCACTCTAACTCCCAGTGGGGCCTAGCATCGTCAAACCATCCTCACTCCCAGTGAGGCCTGCTATCACCAACTCATCCTTACTCCCAGTGACAGCGAACTAGGCCAACTGATCCTTACTCCCAGTGAGGCCTATCATCACCAATTATCCTCACTCCCAGTGAGTCCTACAATCACCTACTCATCCTTACTCCCAGTGAGGCCTAGCATCCCCAATCATCCTCACTCCCAGTGAAGCCTACTATCACCAACTCATCCTAACTCCCAGTGAGGCCTACTATCACCAACTCATCCTCACTCCCAGTGAGGCCGACTATCGCCAACTCATCCTAACTCCCAGTGAGGCCTAGCATCGCCAATCATCCTCACTCCCAGAGTGGGCCTACTATCACCAACTCATCCTAACTCCCAGTGAGGCCTACTATCACCAACTCATCCTCACTCCCAGTGAGGCCGAGCATCACCAATCATCCTCACTCCCAGTGAGGCCTAGCATCCCCAATCATCCTCACTCCCAGTGAAGCCTACTATCACCAACTCATCCTAACTCCCAGTGATGCCTACTATCAACAACTCACTCTAACTCCCAGTGGGGCCTAGCATTGCCAAACCATCCTCACTCCCAGACAGGCCTACTATCACCAACTCATCCTAACTCGCAGTGAGGCCTAGCATCGCCAAAGCATCCTGACTTCCAGTGAGGCCTAGCATCACCAACTCATCCTCACTCCCAGTGAGGCCTATCATCGCCAATCATCCTCACTCCCAGTGAGGCCTAGCATCGGGAAAGCATCCTCACTCCCAGACAGGCCTACTATCACCAACTCATCCTAACTCCCAGTGAGGCCTACTATCACCAACACATCCTCACTCCCAATGAGGCCTAGTGTCGCCAAAGCATCCTCACTCCCAGTGAGGCCTAACTTGGCCAACTCATCCTCACTCCCAGTGAGGCCTAGCATTGCCAAACATCCTCACTCCCAGTGAGGCCTAGCAGCGTCAATTCAGCCTCACTCCCCAGGAGGGCCTACCTTCTCTAAGGCCCTCTTTGCCGCCGTGCGGTCCCTCTCCACGCGGGTCGCCGCTCGCTCGGCCTCCGACTTCTCGCTCTCTAGATGTGCCACGGCCCTCTGCAGACTGCCCAGACGCTCCTGGACCAGACGCCTCTCGGTCTCCAGCGACCTCGCCCTCTCGGATTCGGCAGCCAGCCTGTCCTGGGCCTCGTGCAGATCCTGAGGTGGAGGCAAGGTGCACAGAAAGAGGCCAATTTCATCTCAGTTACACACACACACACCGGGCAGCCCCTTCCCCTATCGGAGAGGAGGGGGGATTAACCCTCTCACCCACCCCCTCCCAGTTACACACACAGACCTGACTAGCCCCCCTCCCCCCTCCACCGGTTGTCCGCTTGACCTTACCTGCTCTTGGGCCTGGCTGTTCCCCTCGAGTTCTCGACACCTCGCCTCCTGGGCCTCCAGACGCTGCCTCAGGTCCTCCGCCAATGCCGAGCGCTGGACCCTCTGTTCCTCAGCGCTGCGTCGGGCAGTCTCCAGCCGTTCCTGGTGGCAAGGAGGGAGTGGACAGGCCTCAGTCGAGTAGGCCAAACCCCGCCCCCCCGGGGCCTACTCGTCCAGGCTCCGAACTACCGAATCCTCGCCAAGGCCCAACCCTTCAGCGGACCCTCCCACTACACCCCTCCCTATCTCTGTAACCTCCTCCAGCCCCTACACCCCTCCCTATCTCTGTAACCTCCTCCAGCCCCTACACCCCTCCCTATCTCTGTAACCCCCTCCAGCCCCTACACCCCTCCCTATCTCTGTAACCTCCTCCAGCCCCTACACCCCTCCCTATCTCTGTAACCCTCCTCCAGCCCCTACAACCCTCCCTATCTCTGTAACCCCCTCCAGACCCTACAACCCTCCCTATCTCTGTAACCTCCTCCAGCCCCCTACACCCCTCCCTATCTCTGTAACCTCCTCCAGCCCCTACACCCCTCCCCATCTCTGTAACCTCCTCCATTCCCTACAACACTCCCTATCTCTGTAACCTTCCTCCAATCCCGACAACCCTCCCTATCTCTGTAACCTCCTCCAGCCCCCTACAACCCTCCCTATCTCTGTAACCCCCTCCAGACCCTACAACCCTCCCTATCTCTGTAACCTCCTCCAGACCCTACAACCCTCCCTATCTCTGTAACCCTCCTCCAGCCCCTACAACCCTCCCTATCTCTGTAACCCCCTCCAGACCCTACAACCCTCCCTATCTCTGTAACCTCCTCCAGCCCCCTACACCCCTCCCTATCTCTGTAACCTCCTCCAGCCCCTACACCCCTCCCCATCTCTGTAACCTCCTCCATTCCCTACAACACTCCCTATCTCTGTAACCTTCCTCCAATCCCGACAACCCTCCCTATCTCTGTAACCTCCTCCAGCCCCCTACACCCCTCCCTATCTCTGTAACCTCCTCTAGCCCCTACACCCCTCCCTATCTCTGTAACCTCCTCCAGACCCTACACCCCTCCCTATCTCTGTAACCTCCTCCAGCCCCTACAACCCTCCCTATCTCTATAACCTCCTCCAATCCCTACACCCATCCCTATCTCTGTAACCTCCTCCAGCCCCCTACACCCCTCCCTATCTCTGTAACCTCCTCCAGCCCCCTACACCCCTCCCTATCTCTGTAACCTCCTCCAGACCCTACAACCCTCCCTATCTCTGTCACCTCCTCCAGCCCCTACACCCCTCCCTATCTCTGTAACCTCCTCCAGCCCCCTACACCCCTCCCTATCTCTGTAACCTCCAGACCCTACACCCCTCCCTATCTTTGTCACCTCCTCCAGCCCCTACACCCCTCCCTATATCTGTAACCTCCTCCAGCCCCCTACACCCCTCCCAATCTCTGTAACCTCCTCCAGCCCCTACAACCCTCCCTATCTCTGTCACCTCCTCCAGCCCCTACACCCCTCCCTATCTCTGTAACCTCCTCCAGCCCCTACACCCCTCCCTATATCTGTAACCTCCTCCAGCCCCCTACACCCCTCCCTATCTCTGTAACCTCCTCCAGCCCCTACAACACTCCCTATCTCTGTAACCTCCTGCCACCCTCCGCGATCACTGCGCTCCTCCAATTCCGGCCTAGCGAGCGTTCCCCCGATTCCCCATCGCTCCGCCATTGGCGGCCAGGCCTTCAGCTGCCTGGGGAGGGGGGGGTGGTGCCTTAAGCTCTGGGATTCCGTCCCTCAACCTCTCCGCCTCCCTCTCTCTCTCCCTCTCCGCCTCCTCTCTCTCTCCCTCTCCGCCTCCTCTCTGTCTTCTCCACGAACCCCAGACCTCGAGTTTTCGAGGCCTTGTCCCTCGTCGTGTTGAACGGGCCCTCCCGTGTCGAGGAGGGTGATCTCGTCCTCGGGGTAGGTGAGGAGGGCTTTCAGGCCATGAGGGATTTTGTGGACGTGGAGGTAGACGCTAATGTTCGTGCGAGAGACCAGGAGTGACGGGGCCTGGATTGGCGCACAGGCCCGGCCCGGCCTAGTAGCGTTCCAGCCAGGAGCCTGGATTGGCGCACAGGCCCGGCCCGGCCTAGTAGCGTTCCAGCCAGGAGCCTGGATTGGCGCACAGGCCCGGCCCGGCCTAGTAGCGTGCCAGCCAGGAGGAGCCTGGATTGGCGCACAGGCCTGGTCCGGCCTAGCGTGACAGCCAGGAGCCTGGATTGGCGCACAGGCCCGGCCCGGCCTAGTAGCATGCCAGCCAGGAGGAGCCTGGATTGGCGCACAGGCCTGGTCCGGCCTAGCGTGACAGCCAGGAGCCTGGATTGGCGCACAGGCCCGGCCCGGCCTAGTAGCGTTCCAGCCAGGAGCCTGGATTGGCACACAAGCCCGGCCCGGCCTAGTAGCGTGTCAGCCAGGAGCCTGGATTGGCACACAGGCCAGGCCCGGCCTAGTAGCGTGTCAGCCAGGAGCCTGGATTGGCGCACAGGCCCGGTCCGGCCTAGCGTGACAGCCAGGAGCCTGGTGAGGTTCCCCCACTCCCAACCCCCGTCAGCCACACCCCACGGTCGACCTACCTTCACGGCGCGGAGCTCCCTCTCCGCCGCCCCCAGCGACCTCCGGAGGGTGGCCGCCTCCTCCTCCAGCGCGGCCCCCCGCCGCCGGCTCTCGGCCAGGGCGCTGGCCAGACGCTCGGCCCTCCTCTGGCCGGCCCCGTCCCTGTCCCCGTTGTCGCCGGCCCGGGCCCGCTCCAGCTCCTCCCTCAGGCCTCGGGCCTCGCGCTCCCGCTGGGCCGCCCTCCGCAGGAGGGAGTCGCCGGCGGCCTGGGCGTCGCGGAGCTGCCCCTCCCGGTCGAGCAGCTGCTCCCGGGCCCGCCGCAGGTCGCCCTCCAGGGCCAGGGCGGCCAGCGCCGACTTGGCCAGCTCCGCCTGGGCCTCCTCCAGCGCCTGCCGCGTCTGCCGGACATCTGCCGCCGCCTCCTCCTCTACCATTTTGGCTCGTCTGGCCTTCTCCTGCGGGGGTTTGTGGTGGGGGGGGTGGGTGGGTCGGGTGTGGGTGGTGGGGTGGGGGTGGAGGGAGGGGGGAAGAAATACAAATTCAGCCTCACAGCAACGCAGCCCCCGCCCCCACCACCAACACCTGCCGCAACCATTTTGACAATGCAAAATCCCTATGTCAACATGTCACGCCGGATTAGAAAGCAGCGACCTGCATTGAGCCGGCGCCAGGCTTTGCCTCAGGGGGTGCCCACCCCCGCCCACCTGTCCTCCATTTGCAGCCCATCCCACGTTCCGCGTCAATTGAGCTCGGGCGGGAAAAGCGGCAGCCCCCTGGCACACAGGAAGATCCCGCGAGCAGCAGTGCGATAATGTGCCGGGTCATCGTTTTTTGGGGGTTATTTTTTCTGCAAGCGATGTGCGCTGGGGGGGCGAATATTGGCCACAGGGACACGAGGGGGAGAGAACGCCAACCCACACCCCAACTCCTAATCCAATTGCGGCACCCGGAACCTTTACACTCGAGAGGGCAGAGGGCAGTGCGGCTCTCCCTCAGTACTGACCCTCCGACAGTGCGGCGCTCCCTCAGCACTGACCCTCCGAGAGTGCGGCGCTCCCTCAGCACTGACACTCCGACAGTGCGGCTCTCCCTCAGCACTGACCCTCCGACAGTGCGGCGCTCCCTCAGCGCTGACCCTCCGACAGTGCGGCGCTCCCTCAGTACTGACCCACCGACAGTGCGGCGCTCCCTCAGTACTGACCCTCCGACAGTGCGGGCGCTCCCTCAGTACTGACCCTCCGACAGTGCGGGCGCTCCCTCAGTACTGACCCTCCGACAGTGCGGCGCTCCCTCAGCACTGACCCCCTGACAGTGCGGCTCTCCCTCAGCACTGACCCTCCGCGAGTGCGGCACTCCCTCAGCGCTGACCCCCTGACAGAGCGGCGCTCCCTCAGCACTGACCCTCCGAGAGTGCGGCGCTCCCTCAGCGCTGACCCCCTGACAGAGCTGTCTCTGAGAGATGTGTTCACCTTGATGTTTGCCGATTCCTGCTGGGCTGTTTTGAGACTGAGCTCCAGTCCCAGGATTGTCTCCCGGAATGCTGCCCGCTCTCGCTCCTGGTGCCGGAGAGTCTCGTCCTGAACCCGGAGGGAGTCCTGTGCCTCGCTGAGCTGCTCACTGGCCACACGCAGAGCTGGGGACGAGGGGGGTGCATCAATGGTGAGAGTGCGATAGAGGGGGAGAGCGGTGGAGAGAGATAGAAAGAGACGGAGAGAGAGGGACAGAAGGAGACAGGGAGAGAGAGAGACGGACACGGACAGACACAGAGAGAGAGAGAGAGACAGAGAGAGAGGGAGAGAGACAGAGAGCGAGAGACAGAGACAGAGAGAGAGACAGAGAGAGAGACAGAGAGAGACAGAGAGAGAGAGAGAGAGGGAGAGAGACAGAGAGACAGACAGAGAGAGAGAGAGAGACAGAGAGAGTGAGACAGAGAGAGAGAGACAGGGGGAGAGAGTGACACAGAGAGAGAGAGACAGAGAGAGAGAGAGACAGAGAGAGAGAGAAACAGAGAGAAAGAGAGACAGAGAGAGGGACAGAGAGAAAGAGACAGGGAGAGAGAGACAGAGAGAGAGAGGCAGAGACAGAGAGAGAGACAGAGAGAGAGAGAGAGAGACAGAGAGAGAGAGAGACAGAGAGAGACAGAGAGACAGAGAGAGAGACAGAGAGAGAGAGAGACAGGGAGAGAGATTGACACAGAGAGAGAGGGAGACACACACAGAAAGAGACAGAGAGAGACCGAGATGAAGAGAGACACACAGAGAGAGAAAGAGATACAGAGACAGAGAGACGGAGAGAGACAGAGAGAGACAGAGAGAGAAAGAGGGAAAGAGAGAAAGAGAGAGAGAGAGAGGGAGACAGAGAGAGAGAGGTAGACACACAAAGAGAAAGAGAGATGAAGAGAGACACAGAGAGACACAGAGAGAGAGAGAGAGAGATGGACACAGAGACAGAGAGAGAGAGAGAGTGAGACACAGAGAGAGAGACAGAGAGAGGGAGAGAGAGACAGAGAGAGACAGAGAGAGAGAGACAGAGAGAGAGACAGAGAGAGAGAGACAGAGAGAGACAGAGAGAGAGAGACAGAGAGAGAGACAGAGAGAGACAGAGAGAGAGACAGACAGAGAGAGAGAGACAGAGAGAGACAGAGACAGACAGAGAGAGAGAGACAGAGAGAGGGAGAGAGACAGAGAGAGACAGAGAGAGAGAGACAGAGAGAGAAAGAGACAGAGAGACAGAGAGACTCACCTTCCTCGCCCTCCGCCAACTTCTTGTGAAGCTGCTGCAGTTGATCAGCTGTCTGATCCCGTTCGGCCCCCAGCTCGTCCATCTTCTCGCGCAGTCGCTTCGCCTCAGCCCTGGAGCAGTCCTGGGGGAGAGGGGCGTGGGCAGGAGTGCCGGGGTCGGCGGGGGGGGGAGAGGGAGAGTGGGGTGTGAGGAAAACAAGAGACAGATACAGATCAGCAGGCTAGCGAGAGACAAGGCACAGAAAGATCCCAGGCTCCGACGTTGGGCTGGGCAGGAGGGCGGGGCATATTACCTTGTCCAGCACAGAGCCGTGGACTCTGTCCATTAACTCGTTCAGGGCTCTCTGAATCGCCTCGATGTTCACATCCTGAATATCCTGCACCCTCTCACTCAGAGGTGACGCGAATTCCTCCTCGAATGAGGTGGAGGCCCTCAAAGAGGCTGTGAGGAGAGTCGGAGAGAGTTAGAGACAGGTACAGCAAGGGGTTAGATACAGAGTAAAAGCTCCCTCTTCACCGTCCACATCAAACACTCCCAGGACAGGTACAGCACGGGGTTAGATACAGAGTAAAGCTCCCTCTACACCGTCCCCATCAAACACTCCCAGGACAGGTACAGCACGGGGTTAGATACAGAGTAAAGCTCCCTCTACACCGTCCCCCATCAAATACTCCCAGGACAGGTACAGCACGGGGTTAGATACAGAGTAAAGCTCCCTCTACACCGTCCCCATCAAACACTCCCAGGACAGGTACAGCACGGGGTTAGATACAGAGTAAAGCTCCCTCTACACCGTCCCCATCAAACACTCCCAGGACAGGTACAGCACGGGGTTAGATACAGAGTAAAGCTCCCTCTACACTGTCCCCATCAAACACTCCCAGGACAGGTACAGCACGGGGTTAGATACAGAGTAAAGCTCCCTCTACACCGTCCCCATCAAACACTCCCAGGACAGGTACAGTGTGGGGTTAGATACAGAGTAAAGCTCCCTCTACACCGTCCCCATCAAACACTCCCAGGACAGATACAGCACGGGGTTAGATACAGAGTAAAGCTCCCTCTACACCGTCCCCATCAAACACTCCCAGGACAGATACAGCACGGGGTTAGATACAGAGTAAAGCTCCCTCTACACTGTCCCCATCAAACACTCCCAGGACAGGTATAGCATGGGGTTAGATACAGAGTAAAGCTCCCTCTACACCGTCCCCATCAAACACTCCCAGGACAGGTACAGCACGGGGATAGATACAGAGTAAAGCTCCCCCTACACTGTCCCCATCAAACACTCCCAGGACAGGTACAGCACGGGGTTAGATACAGAGTAAAGCTCCCTCTACACTGTCCCCATCAAACACTCCCAGGACAGGTACAGCATGGGGTTAGATACAGAGTAAAGCTCCCTCTACACAGTCCCCATCAAACACTCCCAGGACAGGTACAGCACGGGGGTTAGATACAGGGTGAAGCTGCCGTGTGACTGACCTGAGACGGACGCTGGTGAGTCCAGAGGGGAAGCGATCGCCGGGCCTGCTTCGGTCCCCGTCACCCCCACGCCCAGGCTTCTCCGCAGGGTGGAGGCCAGGGCCCGGAACCCGGCCTGGGC
>NW_027598541.1:0-41685 GCF_964194155.1 Cetorhinus maximus
GACAGTGGGGTTTAATCGAGGGGGGGTGAGTGACAGTGGGGTTTAATCGAGGGGGGGGTGAGTGACAGGGTGGGGTTTAATCGAGGGGGGGGTGAGTGACAGGGTGGGGTTTAATCGAGGGGGGGGTGAGTGACAGGGTGGGGTTTAATTGAGGGGGGGGTGAGTGACAGGGTGGGGTTTAATCGAGGGGGGGGTGAGTGACAGGGTGGGGTTTAATCGAGGGGGGAGTGAGTGACAGGGTGGGGTTTAATCGAGGGGGGGGTGAGTGACAGGGTGGGGTTTAATCAAGGGGCGGTGTGTGACAGGGTGGGGTTTAATCGAGGGGGGGGGGTGAGTGACAGTGGGGTTTAATCGCGGGGGGGGTGAGTGACGGAGTGGGGTTTAATCGAGGGGGGATGAGGGACAGGGTGGGGTTTAATCGAGGGGGGATGAGGGACAGGGTGGGGTTTAATCGAGGGGGGTGAGTGACAGTGGGGTTTAATCGAGGGGGGAGTGAGTGGCAGGGTGGGGTTTAATCGAGGGGGGTGAGTGACAGTGGGGTTTAATCGAGGGGGGTGAGTGACAGTGGGGTTTAATCGAGGGGGGAGTGAGTGGCAGGGTGGGGTTTAATCGAGGGGGGAGTGAGTGACAGGGTGGGGTTTAATCGAGGGGGGGTGAGTGATGGAGTGGGGTTTAATCGAGGGGGGGGGTGAGTGACAGGGTGGGGTTTGATCGAGGGGGGTGAGTGACAGTGGGGTTTAATCGAGGGGGGAGTGAGTGACAGGGTGGGGTTTAATCGAGGGGGGGTGAGTGATGGAGTGGGGTTTAATCGAGGGGGGAGTGAGTGACAGGGTGGGGTTTGATCGAGGGGGGTGAGTGACAGTGGGGTTTAATCGAGGGGGGGAGTGAGTGACAGGGTGGGGTTTAATCGAGGGGGGTGTGTGTGACAGTGTGGGGTTTAATCGAGGGGGGAGTGAGTGGCAGGGTGGGGTTTAATCGAGGGGGGAGTGAGTGACAGGGTGGGGTTTAATCGAGGGGGGGTGAGTGATGGAGTGGGGTTTAATCGAGGGGGGGTGAGTGACAGGGTGGGGTTTAATCGAGCGGGGGGGGGTGAGTGACAGTGGGGTTTAATCGAGGGGGGGGGTGAGTGACAGGGTGGGGTTCAATCGAGGGGGGGGGTGAGTGACAGTGGGGTTTAATCAAGGGGGGGTGAGTGAGAGTGGGGTTTAATTGAGGGGGAGTGAGTGAGAGTGTGGTGTTTAATCGAAGCGGTGTGAGTGACAGTGGGGTTTAATCGAGGGGGGGGTGAGTGACAGTGGGGTTTAATCGAGGGGGGAGTGAGTGACAGTGGGGTTTAATCGAGGGGGGGAGTGAGTGACAGTGGGGTTTAATCGAAGCGGTGTGAGTGACAGTGGGGTTTAATCGAGGGGGGGGTGAGTGACAGTGGGGTTTAATCGAGGGGGGAGTGAGTGACAGTGGGGTTTAATCGAGGGGGGGAGTGAGTGACAGTGGGGTTTAATCGAAGCGGTGTGAGTGACAGTGGGGTTTAATCGAGGGGGGAGTGAGTGACAGTGAGGTTTAATCGAGGGGGGAGTGAGTGACAGTGGGGTTTAATCGAGGGGGGGTGAGTTAGAGGATGGGGTTTAATCAAACACTCTCCTCTCTCTCTCTCGTGCACTGAGACAAACACACTCACCCCTCTGTCTCACACACACAGTTACAGTATTTTAACAGCACAGAAGGAGGCCATTCAGCCCATCGTGTCTGTGCTGGCTTTCCAAATGAGCATTATGACCTAGTGCCATTGCCCTGCCTTTTCCCCGTACCCCTGCACATTGTTTCTATTCAAATAATCATCTAATGCCCTCTTGAATGCCTCGATTGAACCTGCCTCCACCACACTTCCAGACAGTGCATTCCAGTCCCGAACCACTCACATCACATTTGCTTCTCTTGCAAATCACTTTAAATCTGTTCTTGATCCTTTTATGAGCGGGAACAGCTTCTCCCTATCTACTCGGTCCAGCTCCCACATGATTTTGAACATCTCTATCAAATCTCCTCTCAGCCTTCTTCTCTCCAAGGAGAACAGTCCCAATCTCTCCAATCTATCCTCATAGCTGTGGTTTCTCATTCCTGGAGTCATTCTTGTAAACCTCTTCTGCACTCTCTCCAATGTGTTCACATCCTTCCTATAATGTAGTGCCCAGAACCATATACAATATTCCAGCTGAGGTCTAACGAGCGTCTTATATAAATTCACCATAACCTCCCTGCTCTTGTACTCTAAGCCCCTATTAATAAAGCCCAGGGTACTATATACTTTATTAACTGCTCTCTCCACCTGCCCTGCCACTTTCCATGATCTATGCACATAAACACCCAAGTCTTTCTGCTCCTGCACCCCCTTCAAAATTTCACCCCTTATTTTATATTCTCTGTCCATGTTCTTCCTACCAAAATGCATCACCTCACACTTCTCCAAATTGAACTTCACCTGCCACCTATCTGCTCACTGCACCAACTTGTCTATGTCCTCCATAAGGGTGGAGGTAAGAAATAACAAGGGGAAGAAGACACTGGCGGGAGTAGTCTATAGGCCCCTGTCAGTAACTATACTGTAGGGCAGAGAGTAAATCAGGAGATAATGAGGGCATGTAAAAAAAGCAGTATATTAATCATGGGGGACTTCAATCATCATCTAGATTGGGAAAATCAAATTGGCAGAGGTAGCCACGAGCAAGAATTCAGAGAGTATTCGGGACAGTTTCCTTGGACAATATGTTGTGAATCCAAACAGGGATCAGGCTATTTTGGATCTGGTAATGTGTAATGAGGCATGTTTAATAAATGAGCTCAGAGTAAAAGATCCCCTAGGAAACAGTGACCATAATATGGTAGAATTTCGCATTCAGTTTGAGAGAAACTTGGGTCGGAAACAACTGTGCTAAATTTAAATAAGGGTAATTACAATGGAATGAGGGCAGAGTTGGCTGGAGTGGACTGGGAAAGGAGTTTAGCAGAAAAGACAGTTGATGAACAATGACAGATGTTTAAGAAAATACTTCATGACTCACAAGATATATCCCAGTGAGGAGGAAGGATTGTAGGAAGGGGATAAAACAACCATGGTTAACCAAGGAAGTTAAGGATAGTATGAAATTGAAAGAAAAAACATACAATGTGACAGAGATTAGTGATAAACCAGAGGATTGGGAAAGTTTTAAAAACCAACAAAAGATGACCAAAAAATAACAGGGGGAGAAAATAAACTTTGAGGGTAAACTAGCAAGTAATATAAAAACAGACAGTAAGAGCTTCTTTAAATATATAAAAAGGAAGAGAGAGGCCAAAGTGAACATAGGCCCCTTAGAGAATGAGGCTGGGGAAATAATAATGGGGAACCAGGAAATGGCAGAGGAGTTGAATAAATACTTTGCATCAGTCTTCACGGTAAAAGATACTAATATCATTCCAAAAATACTAAATAATCAAGGGGCAAAAGGGGGAGAGGAAATCAATACAATAACTATCACTAGAGAAAAAGTACTAGAGATACTAATGGGGCTAAAGGCTGATAAGTCCCCTGGACCTGATGGGTTACATCCTAGGATATTAAAGGAAGTAGATACAGAGATAGTGGATGCACTGATAGTAATCTTCCAATCCTTAGATTCTGGAAAAGTCCCAGAGGATTGGAAAACTGCCAATGTAACACCCTTATTCAAAAGGGGAGGGAGACAAAAAACAGGTAACTATAGGCCAGTTAGCTTAACATCTGTCATTGGGAAAATGTTAGAGTCTATTATAAAGGATGTAATAGCAGAGCATTTAGAAATACATAATCTAATCAAGCAGAGTCAGCATGGCTTCATAAAGGGGAAATCATGCCTAACAAATTTATTAGAATTCTTTGAGGAGGTAACAAGCAGGATAGATAAAGGGGAACCTGTAGATGTCAAATATTTAGATTTTCAAAAGGTGTTTGATAAGTACCACACATAAGGCCACTTAATAAGATAAGAGCTCATGGTGTTGGGTGTAGGATATTAGCAAGGATAAGAGGATTGGTTAACTAACAGAAGACAGAGAGTTGGGATAATGGGGGCATTTCGGGATGGCAACCTGTAACTAGTGGAGTGTCACAGGGATCAGTGTTGGGGCCACAATTATTTACAATATATATTAATGTCTCAGATGAGGGAAGTGAATGTACTATCGCCAAGTTTGTGGATGACACAGTTTGGTCCCCTTATCTCAGGAAAGATATACTGGCATTGGAGGCAGTCCAGAGAAGGTTCACTAGGTTGATTCCGGGTATGGAGGGATTTTCTTAGGAGGAGAGGTGGAGTCGGTTGGGCCTGTACTCATTGGAGTTTAGAAGAATGAGAGGCGACCTTATTGGGGACTTAGGGGTTTGACAGGGTAGATGCTGAGAGGTTGTTTCCTCTTGTGGGAGAGATTGGGACCAGAGGGCATAATCTCAGAGTAAGGGGACACCCATTTAAGACAGAGATGAGGAGGAATTTCTTCTCTCAGAGGGTGGTGAATCTGTGGAATTCTTTACCGCAGAGGGCTGGAGAGGCTGGGTCATTAAGTATATTCAAGGCTGAGATAAACAGATCTTTAACCAGGGAATCAAGGGTTATGGGGAAAAGACAGGAAAGTGGAGTTGAGGAGTATCAGATCAGCCATGATCTCATTGAACAGTGGAACAGACTTGATGGGCCGAATGGCCTCCTGCTCCTCTGTCTTATGGTCTCTCTCTCAGAGGCAAACACACTCACCCCTCTCTCTCACACAAAGCCAAACACACTCACCCCTCTCTCTCACATTCGTTCACTCACCCGTGCTCACACTCACTCGCTCACTCATCCTCACAATCACTCACCTATCCTCACACACACTCACTCGCTCACTCACCCATCCTCACAATCACTCACCTATCCTCACACACACTTGCTCACTCGCACTGGGAGGGATGCGGGGAGAGCCTGTTACTACGGAAACGATACCTGTTACTACGGAAGCGATACCTGTTACTACGGAAGCGATACCTGTTACTAAGGAAACGATACCTGTTACTACGGAAGCGATACCTGTTACTATGGAAGCGATACCTGTTACTATGGAAGCGATACCTGTTACTACGGAAACGATACCTGTTACTACGGAAGCGATACCTGTTACTACGGAAGCGATACCTGTTACTAAGGAAACGATACCTGTTACTACGGAAGCGATACCAGTTACTACGGAAGCGATACCTGTTACTACGGAAGCGATACCTGTTACTAAGGAAACGATACCTGTTGCCATGGAAGCGATACCTGTTACTATGGAAGCGATACCTGTTACTAAGGAAACGATAGCTGTTACTATGGAAGCGATACCTGTTACTATGGAAGCGATACCTGTTACTATGGAAACGATACCTGTTACTACGGAAGCCATACCCGTTACTATGGAAGCCATACCCGTTACTATGGAAGCCATACCCGTTACTATGGAAGTGATACCTGTTACTAAGGAAACGATACCTGTTACTATGGAAGCCATACCTGTTACTATGGAAGCCATACCTGTTACTATGGAAGCCATACCTGTTACTAAGGAAGCCATACCTGTTACTATGGAAGCGATACCTGTTACTATGGAAGCGATACCTGTTACTATGGAAGCCATACCTGTTACTATGGAAGCCATACCTGTTACTATGGAAGCCATACCTGTTACTATGGAAGCCATACCTGTTACTAAGGAAACGATACCTGTTACTAAGGAAACGATACCTGTTACTATGGAAGCGATACCTGTTACTATGGAAGCGATACCTGTTACTATGGAAGCGATACCTGTTACTATGGAAGCCATACCTGTTACTATGGAAGCCATACCTGTTACTATGGAAGCCATACCTGTTACTAAGGAAACGATACCTTTACTATGGAAACGATACCTGTTACTATGGAAATGATACCTGTTACTATGGAAGCGATACCTGTTACTATGGAAGCGATACCTGTTACTATGGAAGCGATACCTGTTACTATGGAAACGATACCTGTTACTATGGAAGTGATACCTGTTACTAAGGAAACGATACCTGTTACTATGGAAATGATACCTGTTACTATGGAAGCGATACCTGTTACTATGGAAGCGATACCTGTTACTATGGAAGCGATACCTGTTACTATGGAAGCGATGCCGGAGCCTGGCGAACCCCTCAGCCCCTCAATTGTACGTTTGGATTGGCTGCTGAGACGCTGCTTCAACTCCAACTTCTCAGATTCCAGTTGATCGATGTCAGCCTGCAGAGCATCCATCGTCTCATCAAACTCCCTGTAAACACACAACCAGACCATCAGATACAGGTACAGGCCTTCAGAAAGGGAGGGGGAGGGAGGGAGAGGGAGAGGGAGAGGGAGGGGGGAGGGAGGGGGGAGGGAGGGGGAGGGAGGGAGAGGGAGAGGGAGAGGGAGGGGGGAGAGGGGGGGCAAGTGGGGTGGCGGGGGGGGGGGGCGCGAAAGGGGGTGGTGGGGGGGGTGAAGGGGGTGGTAGGAGGGAGGGGGAGTTGGGAGAGGGGGGCCGACAGAGGCAGAAAGGTAGAGGGTGAAGGAGGGAGGGGAGGCAGAGAGAGGGGTACAGAGACAGAGAAAAAGGAGACAGAATGAGAGAGTTAGAGACAGAGGGAGAGGGAGAGGCGGAGAGAGTGGCGGAGGGATGAGTGAGAGAGATGCGTAGGGGTGAGCGGAGGGAGGGCGGGGTGGAGGGAGGGCGGGGTGGAGGGAGGGCGGGGTGGAGGGAGGGCGAGGTGGAGGGAGGGTGGGGTGGAGGGAGGGCGAGGTGGAGGGAGGGCGAGGTGGAGGGAGGGCGGGGTGGAGGGAGGGCGAGGTGGAGGGAGAGCGAGGTGGAGGGAGGGCGACACAGAGACAGTTAGTGAGACCAACATGAGAGGAAGTGTGAAGCCCGCAGTTGCCCACGAGCTGTGCCCGCTCCCTGACTCACTTCTCCTTTTTCCTGAGGGTCGCCTGTGTCTCCAGCAGCTTCACCTGGATTTTCTCCACTCGATCGTCAGCCTCTTTTGAAGAACAATCCAGTTTCTTCTCCAGCAAACTCAGCCGCACACTGGCCTCACTCAACTCCTCACCCTGTAACACAGGCACGGCAATCCCCATCAACACCCACCCCGACACAGCTCACCCCGTACACCCTCACCCCCTCACCCCGACACAACCCACTCCGTACACCCTCACCCCGACACAACCCACTCCGTACACCCTCACCCCGACACAACTCACCCCGTACACCCCCACCCCCTCACCCACACCGATACAACCCACCCCGTACACCCTCACCCCCTCACCCACACCGACACAGCTCACCCTGTACACCCCCACCCCCTCACCCACACCGATACAACTCACCCCCTCACCCACACCGATACAACTCACCCCCTCACCCACACCGATACAACCCACTCCGTACACCCCCACCCCCTCACCCACACCGATACAACTCACCCTGTACACCCCCACCCCCTCACCCACACCGACACAACCCACTCCGTACACCCCCACCCCCTCACCCACACCGATACAACTCACCCTGTACACCCCCACCCCCTCACCCACACCGATACAACTCACCCCGTACACCCCCACCCCGACACAACCCACTCCGTACACCCTCACCCCCTCACCCCGACACAACCCACTCCGTACACCCTCACCCCCTCACCCCGACACAACCCACTCCGTACACCCTCACCCCCTCACCCCGACACAACCCACTCCGTACACCCTCACCCCCTCACCCCGACACAACTCACCCCGTACACCCCCACCCCCTCACCCACACCGATACAACTCACCCCGTACACCCCCACCCCCTCACCCACACCGATACAACTCACCCCGTACACCCTCACCCCCTCACCCCGACACAACTCACCCCGTACACCCCCACCCCCTCACCCACACCGATACAACCCACTCCGTACACCCTCACCCCCTCACCCCGACACAACTCACCCCGTACACCCACACCGATACAACCCACTCCGTACACCCTCACCCCCTCACCCCGACACAACTCACCCCGTACACCCCCACCCCCTCACCCACACCGATACAACCCACCCCGTACACCCTCACCCCCTCACCCACACCGACACAGCTCACCCTGTACACCCCCACCCCCTCACCCACACCGATACAACTCACCCCCTCACCCACACCGATACAACCCACTCCGTACACCCCCACCCACCCCGAGACTACCCACCCCCTACCCCCTCACCCACCCCGAGACAACCCACCCCCTCATCCGCACACCCACCCCGAGACAACCCACCCCCTCATCCGTACACCCCCACCCCGACACAACTCACTCTGTACACCCCCACCCCCTCACCCACACCGACACAACCCACTCCGTACACCCCCACCCCCTCACCCACACCGATACAACTCACCCTGTACACCCCCACCCCCTCACCCACACCGATACAACTCACCCCGTACACCCCCACCCCCTCACCCACACCGACACAACCCACTCCGTACACCCCCACCCCCTCACCCACACCGATACAACTCACCCTGTACACCCCCACCCCCTCACCCACACCGATACAACTCACCCTGTACACTCCCACCCCCTCACCCACACCGATACAACTCACCCTGTACACCCCCACCCCCTCACCCACACCGATACAACTCACCCCGTACACCCCCACCCCCTCACCCACACCGACACAACCCACTCCGTACATCCCCACCCCCTCACCCACACCGATACAACTCACCCCGTACACCCCCACCCCCTCACCCACACCGACACAGCTCACCCTGTACACCCCCACCCCCTCACCCACACCGACACAACCCACTCCGTACACCCCCACCCCCTCACCCACACCGATACAACTCACCCTGTACACCCCCACCCCCTCACCCACACCGATACAACTCACCCCGTACACCCCCACCCCCTCACCCACACCGACACAACCCACTCCGTACACCCCCACCCCCTCACCCACACCGATACAACTCACCCTGTACACCCCCACCCCCTCACCCACACCGATACAACTCACCCCGTACACCCCCACCCCCTCACCCACACCGACACAACCCACCCCGACACAACCCACTCCGTACACCCCCACCCCGATACAACCCACCCCCTACCCCCTCACACGCACCCCGACACAACTCACCCCGTACACCCCTACCCCCTCACCCACACCGACACAACCCACCCTGTACACCCTCACCCCGAGACAACCCACCCCCACAACCCACCCTGTACACCCCCACCCCAAGACAACCCACCCCCTACCCCCTCACCCCGACACAACTCACCCTGTACACCCTCACCCCCTCACCCACACCGACACAACCCACCCCGTACACCCTCACCCCCTCACCCTCACCGATACAACCCACTCCGTACACCCTCACCCCGACACAACCCACCCCGTACACCCTCACCACCCCGAGACAACCCACCCCCTACCCCCTCACCCCCACCCCGATACAACCCACCCCATACCCCCTCACCCCCACCCGAGACAACACACCCCATACCCCCTCACCCCCACCCGATACAACCCACCCCATACCCCCTCACCCCCACCCGAGACAACACACCCCATACCCCCCACCCTGCAACCCCACCCCCCCACCACTTCCCCTTCACGCCCCACCCCGCATCACCCTCATCCTCACACCACCCTCACCCCGCATCACCCTCACCCCGCATCACCCCCTCCCCTCGTATCACCCCCTCCCCTCTACACCTCATCACCCTCAACTCCACATCACCCCTCCCCCTCATCACCCCTCCCCCTCATCACCCTCACCCCTCATCACCCTCACCCCTCATCACCCTCACCCCTCATCACCCTCACCCCTCATCACCCTCAGCCATCAACCCCTCCCCCTCATCCACACCTCATCACCTCCTCCCCCTCACCCCTGATCACTCCTCCCCTTCCCCAAACCACATCACCCTCACCCTTCATCATCCCCTCCCACTAACACCTCATGATCCTCACCTCATCACCCCCTCCCCTCCCCCCATCACCCCTTCCCCAGTCCCTCACCACTGATTTCCCTCTCCACACCCATCAACACCACATTCTGCCTAACCCTTTTTCCTCGCTCCCTCATCACCCCCCCACTCATCCCATTCGCCCTCCCCTTGCCTCACCCCCACATCTTCCTGTCCCCTCACTTGTTACCCCTCCCCTCGTCTCTCCTCTCATCTCTCATACCTCTTCTCGTCTCCATTCCCTCCCACTCCATCCCTTCTTTGTCCTCAGCCTCTCTCTCCGCGCCACAACCTGCCCTCCCTCCACACAACTTCCACTCCCTCCCTTCAGCCCCATTCCCTCAACTCCTTTCAGCCACAACCTTCCCAGACCCACTCCACCTCGTCCCCTCCATATTACCCACACGATGCCTCCAGCGGCTGAACCCCCCCAGTCTTACCCCAACTCACCTTGATCTTCAGGGATTTCTTCAGCTCTTTGATGACAGTTTCCCGATCCTCCAGTTTTAGACCCAGTCCCTCAGCGTCTGTGATCTCAGCCCGGAGAGCAGCCGCTCGCAGCTCAACTGGAGGAGGCAACTGGACACAAGGTCAAGGGTTAAAGGTCATCGAGCAAAACACCTTTCAAAGCACAAACAGGTGGCGAGTCAGGGTGTGGGTGGAGGGAGGCGAAGGTGGGGGAGGAGGAGGGGGCAAGTGCTGGTGACACAAGGATTGGCCGGGTGGTTAACAGTGAGGTTGAGTGTCTTGGGCTACAGGAAGATATAGACGGGATGGTCAAATGGGCAGATAAGTGGCAGATGGAATTTAACCCTGAAAAGTGTGAGTTGATACACTTTGGAAGGAGTAATTTGATAAGGAAGTATTCAATGAACAGCATGACACTAGGAAGTTCTGAGGAACAAAGGGACCTTGGCATGTGTGTCCATAGATCTCTGAAGGCGGAGGGGCATGTTAGTGGGGTGGTGAAAAAGGCATATGGGACACTTGCCTTTATCAATCGAGGCATAGATTACAAAAGTAGGGAGATCATGTTGGAGTTGTATAGAGTCTTGGTGAGGCCACAGCTGGAGTACTGTGTGCAGTTCTGGTCGCCACATTATAGGAAGGATGTGATTGCACTGGAGGGGGTGCAGAGGAGATTCACCAGGATGTTGCCTGGGATGAAACATTTAAGTTATGAAGAGAGGTTGGATAGACTTGGGTTGTTTTCGTTGGAGCAGAGATGACTGAGGGGCGACCTGATCGAGGTGTACAAGATTATGAGGGGCATGGACAGGGTGGATAGGGAGCAGCTGTTCCCCTTAGTTGAAGGATCAGTCACGAGGGGGCATAAGTTCAAGGTGAGGGGCAAGAGGTTTAGGGGGGATGTGAGGAAAAACTTTTTTACCCAGAGGGTGGTGATGGTCTGGAATGCGCTGCCTGGGAGGGTGGTGGAGGCGGGTTGCCTCACATCCTTTAAAAAGTACCTGGATGAGCACTTGTCACGTCATAACATTCAAGGCTATGGGCCAAGTGCTGGTAAATGGGATTAGGTAGGGTGTTTCTCACATGTCAGTGCAGACTCGATGGGCCGAAGGGCCTCTTCTGCACTGTGATTCGGTGAGAGCTGAGGATAGTGTAGATGGGGGAGGGGGGATGAGGGTGAGACTGGGGAGGGGGGAGGGGGTGCAGGGGGCGGGGGGGGGGAGGGGAGTATGGAGGGGGAGGAGGGGGAGGCGGGGAAGATGGAGGGAGGCGACTGGAGATGAGGGGGGAGGAAACACAGCCAGTACCTACCCCCCCACTACGAACAAATAGACACAGAAGCTGCCTCCTGGGTCCTCCTTACCTTCATCAATGTCTTCTCTGAATCGTACTCCCCCTCCTGCATTGCTGTGGCCATCTTGTTCATGGTGACGATGATCACTGTGCACGACTGACGAAGGCATTCGTATGGACTTGTGGCCTGTGCTCCGTATACCTGGAAACCAATGAATAAAGACTGGAAAACTGCACTGAGGAAAGGGTCAACAATAAAACAAGATACAGAATAAAGCTGCCTTTGCACATTCCCAAATATGGGATAGGATTGTATTCACTAACATTGTGAAACAGGTAGCTCCTGGACTGATGACCTACAGCAGTTCAGGAAGGTGGGTCACCTCCAGCTTCAATCGAGGCATTCAGAAGGGAATTAGACTGCTATCTGAGAAGGATGGATGTGCAGGGTTACAGGGAGAGGCTGGGGAATGGCACACGGTGAATTGCCCATTCAGAGAGCTGGTGCAAGGCTGAATTGGCACCTCCTGCACTGTAACTATTCTGTCAAGAGAGAATCTAACCTTGACATTCAATGGCATCATCATCACTGAATCTCCCACTATCAACATCCTGGGGGTTACCATTGACCAGAAACTGAACTGGATTAGCAGGTCACCACCGACGCACAGTAGCAGCAGTGTGTGTACCATCTACAAGATGCACTGCAGGAATTCACCAAGGCTCCTGAGACAGCACCTTCCAAACCCACGACCACTACCATCTAGAAGGACAAGGGCAGCAGATAGATGGGAACACCACCACCTGGAAGATTCCCTCCAAGTCACTCACCATCCTGACTTGGAAATATATCGCCGTTCCTTCACTGTCGCTGGGTCAAAATCCTGGAACTCCCTCCCTAACAGCACTGTGGGTGTACCTACACCACATGGACTGCAGCGGCTCAAGAAGGCAGCTCACCACCACCTTCTCAAGGGCAACTAGGGATGGGCAATAAATGCTGGATCAGCCAGCGACACCCACATCCCGGGAATGAATTTTAAAAATGGCATTTTGGTTAAATCAAAATTGACTGGGGAAGGAGAGTTGTGTGGAGGGGCTGGAGGGGGAACGGGATGGAGGGGGAAGATCGAGTCGAGGGGAAGGAGGGTTGGGTGGAGGGGCTGGAGGGGGAATGGGATGGAGGGGGAAGATCGAGTCGAGGGGAAGGAGGGTTGGGTGGAGGGGCTGGAGGGGGAATGGAATGGAGGGGGAAGATCGAGTCGAGGGGAAGGAGGGTTGGGTGGAGGGGCTGGAGGGGGAATGGGATGGAGGGGGAAGATCGAGTCGAGGGGAAGGAGGGTTGGGTGGAGGGGCTGGAGGGGGAATGGAATGGAGGGGGAAGATCGAGTCGAGGGGAAGGAGGGTTGGGTGGAGGGGCTGGAGGGGGAAGATCGAGTCGAGGGGAAGGAGGGTTGGGTGGAGGGGCTGGAGGGGGAATGGGATGGAGGGGGAAGATCGAGTCGAGGGGAAGGAGGGTTGGGTGGAGGGGCTGGAGGGGGAATGGGATGGAGGGGGAAGATCGAGTCGAGGGGAAGGAGGGTTGGGTGGAGGGGCTGGAGGGGGAATGGGATGGAGGGGGAAGATCGAGTCGAGGGGAAGGAGGGTTGGGTGGAGGGGCTGGAGGGGGAAGATCGAGTCGAGGGGAAGGAGGGTTGGGTGGAGGGGCTGGAGGGGGAACGGGATGGAGGGGGAAGATCGAGTCGAGGGGAAGGAGGGTTGGGTGGAGGGGCTGGAGGGGGAACGGGATGGAGGGGGAAGATCGAGTCGAGGGGAAGGAGGGTTGGGTGGAGGGGCTGGAGGGGGAACGGGATAGAGGGGGAAGATCAAGTCGAGGGGAAGGAGAGTTGGGTGGAGGGGATGGAGGGGGAAGATCGAGTCGAGGGGAGGGAGAGTCACAGGGTGAATTGAGGTTTGGGTTGTGGGGAAGTCGAGCTTCATTTAGATTCGGGGGAAGAGGGTGAGGGTGGTGTTAATGTCACTGGACCAGTAACCCAGAGGCCCAGGCGAATGCTCTGGGATCATGGATTCAAATCCCAGCACAGCAGCTGGTCGGATTTGAATTCCGGAATTAAAAAGCTGTTTTCAGGAATGTTGTTGTAAAACGATTGCTGTATAAATCCACTGGTCTGGCCTACAGGAGACTCCAGACCCACAGCAATGACTCTAACTGCCCCTCTGAAATGGCCCAGCCACTCAGTTCAAGGGCAGTTAGGGATGGGCAACAAATCCCAGCTTAGCCCACATCCCAGGAATAAAAAACTCTGGGACTGGGATTATTACCTGCTCTGTAGCTTTAAAGGCCATGTCCTCCAGTTTCCGTGGTAACAGCCCTTCGTTCTCTGGCAGTGGGGCAATGAGTTGGATTCCTGCAGCTGCCATCTCCTGCAGCACAGCCACCACACGGGTCAGGTGCTTCCGACAATCCAACAGCGTGTCCGATACCTACACAGAAACCACAGGTTCATCCTGATCTCACACGCAAGCCTGTCACCCCTCTGAGCTCACATTGCTCCCACTACCTGCAGATCCCAGTCTATCTGGGAACAACCTTCCCTCGAAACTCTGCAGCCACACAGCAGACCCACGCAGACTGAGCACACCTTCACTTCCTGCCTTTGGCCTGTGCTGAATAGCTTAAGCGGCCCACACAATAAAACACGTCAGCACCACCCAGTAAACACAGAGAGGATAGTTGCCTGTGAGCCAAACGATAGCGCTGCTGGAATCCCAGGAGCATCCGTCCCAGGCATTCGTCTCCGAACCTTCTTACAGAACTGCCGGATATCACTGCACGAGGTGCTGAGATCCTTCAGGAGAATGGCGACGTCAGCAGCTTCATGTCCAGGCTGGGGAGAGAGAGAGAGACAGAGAGACACAGAAAGGTCAGACTGAGCAATCTGGGTAGGGGGCGTCTGGGCGAGAGGTTGGGTGGGCGGACGGGGTCCGGGCGAGGGTTCGGGTGGGGGTCTGGGCGAGGGCTCGGGCGGGGGGTCGGGCGGGGGTCCGGGCGAGGGGTCGGGTGGGTGTCCGGGCGAGGGGTTGGGGTGAGGGGTCGGGCGGGGGTCTGGGCGAGGGCTCGGGCGGGGGTCCGGGCGAGGGGTCGGGTGGGTGTCCGGGCGAGGGTCGGGGTGAGGGGTCGGGTGGGGGTCCGGGTGAGGGGTTGGGCGGGGGTCCGGGCGAGGGTCCGGGCGAGGGTCGGGGTGAGGGGTCGGGTGGGGGTCCGGGTGAGGGGTCGGGCGAGGGGTCGGGCGGGGGTCCGGATGAGGGGTCGGGCGGGGGTCCGGGTGAGGAGTCGGGCGGGGGTCCGGGTGAGGGGTCGGGCGGGGGGTCAGGCGATCAGAGGGTTGAGTTAGAGCGAGGATCCGGGTTTTATCTGTGCCGGGAATCCAGGATACTGACCTGTAAGAGGGATCGCAGTCTCCCCACTTCCACTGCAATACAGCCCAGGGCGCTCTGTGTAAACTGGGACATCAAACACACTCCATCAGAAACACGAGTAACTCCTGACTCACACCCAATCCCAATCCCAAACCCGGTCCAATCCCAAACCCGGTCCAATCCCAAACCCGGTCCAATCCCAATCCGAGTCCAATCCCCACCCAACCCTATTCCCAGTCCACTCCTGATCCAATCCCGGTCCAATCCCAATCCAAACCCGGTCCAATCCCAATCCCGGTCCAAACCCAATCCCGGTCCAAACCCAATCCCGATCCAATCTGAATCCCAGTCCAAACCCAGTCCAATCCCAATCCCAATCCTCATCCAATCACGATCCAATCCCAATCCCCATCCAACCCCATTCCCAGTCCAATCCTGATCCAATCCCAATCCCATTCCCAGTCCAATTCCATCCAATCCCAATCCCATTCACAGTCCAATCCCGATCCAATCCCATTCCCAGTCTAATCCCGATCCATTCCCAATCCCATTCCCAGTCCAATCCCCATCCAATCCGAATCCCATTCCCAGTCCAATCCCCATCCAATCCTAATCCCATTCCCAGTCCAATCCCCATCCAATCCCAGTCCCATTCCCAGTCCAATCCCCATCCAATCTCAATCCCGATCCAATCCTGATCCAATCCCAATCCAATTTCATTCCCTATCCCATTCCCATTTCACTTGAATGTTGATGTTGAGAAGGATATGGCAATTCGAAGAGACAAATCACAGAAAGTTAGCCCGGGTACAGTCAGTAATGTGGAAGTTAGCCCGAGGTACAGTCAGTAATGTGGAAGTTAGCCCGGGGTACAGTCAGTAATGTGGAAGTTAGCTCAAGGTACAGTCAGTAATGTGGAATTAGCCCGGGGTACAGTCAGTAATGTGGAAGTTAGCCCGGGGTACAGTCAGTAATGTGGAAGTTAGCCCGGGGTACAGTCAGTAATGTGGGAGTTAGCCCGGGGTACAGTCAGTAATGTGGAAGTTAGCCCGGGGTACAGTCAGTAATGTGGAAGTTAGCTCAAGGTACAGTCAGTAATGTGGAATTAGCCCGGGGTACAGTCAGTAATGTGGAAGTTAGCCCGGGGTACAGTCAGTAATGTGGAAGTTAGCCCGGGGTACAGTCAGTAATGTGGAATTAGCACGGGGTACAGTCAGTAATGTGGAAGTTAGCCCGGGGTACAGTCAGTAATGTGGAAGTTAGCTCAAGGTACAGTCAGTAATGTGGAATTAGCCCGGGGTACAGTCAGTAATGTGGAAGTTAGCCCGGGGTACAGTCAGTAATGTGGAAGTTAGCCCGGGGTAGAGTCAGTAATGTGGAAGTTAGCCCGAGGTACAGTCAGTAATGTGGAAGTTAGCCCGAGGTACAGTCAGTAATGTGGAAGTTAGCTCAAGGTACAGTCAGTAATGTGGAATTAGCCCGGGGTACAGTCAGTAATGTGGAAGTTAGCCCGGGGTACAGTCGGTAATGTGGAAGTTAGCCCGAGGTACAGTCAGTAATGTGGAAGTTAGCCCGAGGTACAGTCAGTAATGTGGAAGTTAGCCCGAGGTACAGTCGGCAATGTGGAAGTTAGCCCAGGGTACAGTCAGTAATATGGAATTAGCACGGGGTACAGTCAGTAATGTGGAAGTTAGCCCGGGGTATAGTCAGTAATGTGGAAGTTAGCCCGAGGTACAGTCAGTAATGTGGGAGTTAGCCCGGGGTACAGTCAGTAATGTGGGAGTTAACCCGAGGTACAGTCAGTAATGTGGGAGTTAGCCCGAGGTACAGTCAGTAATGTGGGAGTTAGCCTGGGGTACAGTCAGTAATGTGGAAGTTAGCCCGAGGTACAGTCAGTAATGTGGGAGTTAGCCCGGGGTACAGTCAGTAATTTGGAAGTTAGCCCGAGGTACAGTCAGTAATGTGGAAGTTAGCTCGAGGTACAGTCAGTAATGTGGGAGTTAGCCCGGGGTACAGTCAGTAATGTGGGAGTTAGCCCGAGGTACAGTCAGTAATGTGGAAGTTAGCCCGAGGTACAGTCAGTAATGTGGGAGTTAGCCCGGGGTACAGTCAGTAATGTGGGAGTTAGCCCGAGGTACAGTCAGTAATGTGGAAGTTAGCCCGAGGTACAGTCAGTAATGTGGAAGTCAGATGGTTTGTTGGCCTTAATTGCAAAGGGGTTGATTGATAACAATCAGGAAATCTTGCTGAAATTGTACAGGGACTTTGGTAAGGTCACAGCTGAGATACCTACACGGAAGGATAGACTCAGCCCAAAGAAGCAGCAACAACGGTTCACCAGATTGATTTCCGGGATCAGAGGACAGATCGAATATAGATTCTTGATAAGCAAGGGGGTGGAAGGTTATCGGGGAGTCGCTGGGAGGTTACAATCAGATCAGCCATGATCTTGTTTAAAGGTGGAGCAGGCTCGATGGGCCGAGTGGCCTACTCCTGCTCCTAATTCGGACGTTTATATCAATACAACTGGTCTATACTCTCTTGAATTTACAATTCCTACTGAAACAAAGTTGATGAGAGGGTTTGACAGGCTCAGAGGAGGCTTTCCCAGCTGCAGAACAATGAGGAAGAAACCTGTGGATTGGTCAGTGATCTAGACCCAGGTGTACAAGGGACAATTTCAAAGTTTGAGGATGATATGAAACGTGAAAGCATTGAGAACTGTGAGGAAGGTAAAGTACAACTTCAAATGGACATAGACAAGTAGACCGTAAGACAATACAACCATTCAGCCCATCTGCTCCTGGACTGTTCCACTGTTCAATGAGATCATGGCTGATCTGATAATCCTCAACTCCACTTTCCTGCCTTTCCCCATAACCCTTGATTCCCTTACTGATTAAAAATCTGTCTATCTCAGCCTTGAATATACTTAATGACCCAGCCTCTCCAGCCCTCTGCGGTAAAGAATTCCACAGATTGACTACCCTCTGAGAGAAGAAATTCCTCCTCATCTCTGTCTTAAATGGGTGTCCCCTTACTCTGAGATTATTTTCTCTGGTCCTAGACTCTCCCACAAGGAGAAACAACCTCTCAGCATCTATCCTGTCAAGCGCCCTGAGAATCTTATATGTTTCAATAAGGTCGCCTCTCATTCTTCTGAACTCCAATGAGTGCAGGCCCAACCTACTCAACCTCTCCTCATAAGAAAATCCCTCCATCCCTGGGATCAACCTAGTGAACCTTCTCTGGACTGCCTCCAATGCCAGTATATATTTCCTTAGATAAGGGGAACAAAACCGTTCACAGTATTCTAGGTGTGGTCTAACTAGTGCCTTGTATAGTTTTAGCAAGACTTCCCTATTTTTATACTCCATCCCCTTTGAAATAAAGGCCAATATTCCATTTGCCTTCCCTATTACCTGCTGAACTTGTATGTTAGCTTTTTGTGATTCATGCACAAGGACCCCCAAATCCCTCTGTGCTGCAGCTTTCTGCAGTCTTTCTCCATTTAAATAATATTCAGCTCCTCTATTCTTCCTGCCAAAGTGCAGAACCTCACATTTTCCCACATTATATTCCATCTGCCTAGTTTTTGCCCACTCACTTAACCTGTCTATATCCCTCTGTAGACTCCTTGTATCATCCTCACCACTTGCCTTCCCACCTATTTTTGTGTCATCCACAAACTTGGCGATAGTACATTCACTTCCCTCATCTGAGACATTAATATATATTGTAAATAATTGTGGCCCCAGCACTGATCCCTGTGACACTCCACTAGTTACAGGTTGCCATCCTGAAAATTCCCCCCTTATCCCAACTCTCTGTCTTCTGTTAGTTAACCAATCCTCTATCCATGCTAATATACTACTCCCAACACCATGGGCTCTTATCTTATTAAGTGGCCTTATGTGGGGTACCTTATCGAACGCCTTTTGGAAATCCAAATATATTACATTTACAGGTTCCCCTTTATCTATCCTGCTTGTTACCTCCTCAAAGAATTCTAATAAATTTGTTAGGCATGATTTCCCCTTTATGAAGCCATGCTGACTCTGCTTGATTAGATTATGTATTTCTAAATGCTCTGCTATTACATCCTTTATAACAGACTCTAACATTTTCCCAGTGACAGATGTTAAGCTAACTGGCCTATAATTACCTGTTTTTTGTCTCCCTCCCCTTTTTGAATAAGGGTGTTACATTGGCAGTTTTCCAATCCTCTGGGACTTTTCCAGAATCTAAGGATTGGAAGGTTACTACCAGTGCATCCGCTATCTCTGTATCTACTTCCTTTAATATCCTCGGATGTAACCCATCAGGTCCAGGGGGCTTATCAGCCTTTAGCCCCATTAGTTTCTCTAGTACTTTTTCTCTAGTGATAGTTATTGTATTGATTTCCTCTCCCCCTTTTGCCCCTTGATTATTTAGTATTTTTGGAATGATATTAGTATCTTCTACCGTGAAGACTGATGCAAAGTATTTATTCAACTCCTCTGCCATTTCCTGGTTCCCCATTATTATTTCCCCAGCCTCATTCTCTAAGGGGCCTATGTTCACCTTGGCCTCTCTTCCTTTTTATATATTTAAAGAAGCTCTTACTGTCTGTTTTTATATTACTTGCTAGTTTACCCTCAAAGCTTATTTTCTCCCTCTATTATTTTTTGGTCACCTTTTGTTGGTTTTTTAAAACTTTCTCAATCCTCTGGCTTACCACTAATCTCTGCCTCATTGTATATTTTTTTCTTTCAATTTGACACTATCCTTAACTTCCTTGGTTAACCATGGTTTGTTTATCCCCTTCCTAGAATCCTTCTTCCTCTCTGGGATATATCTTTGTTGTGAGCCATGAACTATTTTCTTAAACATCTGCCATTGTTCATTAACTGTCTTTTCTGTTAAACTCCTTTCCCAGTCCACTCCAGCCAACTCTGCCCTCATTCCCTTGTAATTACCCTTAAGTTTAACACAGTTGTTTCCAACCCAAGTTTCTCACTCTCAAACTGAATGCGAAATTCTACCATATTATGGTCACTGTTTCCTTGGGAATCTTTTACTCTGAGATCATTTATTAAACCTGCCTCATTACCAGATCCAAAATAGCCTGATCCCTGATTGGATTCACAACATATTGTCCTAGGAAACTAGGGGCAGAGAATGAATCAGGAGATAATGAGGGCATGTAAAAAAGGCAGTACATTAATCATGGGTGACTTTAATCTTCATGTAGGTTGGGAAAATCAAATTGGCAGAGGTAGACACGAGCAAGCATGTCCTACAGTATAGCTACTGTTAGGGGGCCTATAGACTACTCCCATCAGTGTCTTTATTCCATCTCGTACTAACAAAGCTACCCCACCACCCTTTGCTTCCTGTCTGTCCTTTCGAAAAGTCACATACCCCTGAATATTTAGTTCCCAGCTTTGATCTCCTTGTGACTATGTCTCCGTAATGGCTATAAGATCATATCCAGTAACCTCTATTTGTGCCCTTAATTTATTTATTTTGTTCTGAATACTACATGCATTTAAGTAAAGAGCCATTAATTTTGCCTTTTTACCATTTTATCCCACTTTGACCCCATTTGCTGCTGTTTTTTTATGTTTGTACACTCTGTCCCTTTCTGTCACACTCTGGGTATCATTACCTAAATAGCTGCCCTGCAATGCCGCCCTGTCCTTTTGCTTTGTAAGTCTCCGTATCCCCTCTCCCCCTCTATTTAGTTTCAAGCCCTCTCTACAGCCCCAGTTATTCAGTTCACCAGGATACTGGTCCCAGCACGGTTCAAGCGAAGCTCATCCCACTGGAACAGCTCCCCTCTACCCCAGTACTGGTGCCAGCCATGAACTGACACCCATTCTTCCCACACCAATCTCTGAGCCACGCATTTAACTCCTTGACTTTATTTACCCTCTGCCAGTTTGCCTGTGGCTCAGGTAGCAATCCCGAGATTATTACCTTGGAGGTTCTGCTTTTTAATTTATCTCCTAACTGTTCAGATTCTTTCAGCAGAACCTCCTTTCCAGTCCTATCACTGTCGTTGGTACCAACATGGACGACTGGGTCCCTTCCCTCCCACTCCAAGTTCCTCTCCAGCCCTGAGGAGATGTCCTTAACCCTGGCACCGGGCAGGCAACACAGCCTCCGGGCCCCACGCTCACGGCTGGAGAACAGTATCTATCCCCCTAATTATACTGTCCCCTCCCACTGCTACATTCCTATTTCCTCCCCCGACTTGAATGGCTCCCTGCACCATGGTGCCGTGGTCAGTTCACTCATCCTCCCTGCAGTCCCTGCTCTCATCCACACAGCTTGCAAGAACCTTGTATCTGTTGGACAGTTGCAGGGGCCGAGGCTCTTCGGACGCTACCTCCTGGGTCCCCAAACCTGCTTCAGCTGCAGTCAGACCCTCCTGTCCCTGATCACAGACCAAATTTGAATTGCCTAATCTGAGATGTGTGACTGACTCCTGGAGCAAAGTGTCCAGGTAACTTTCCCTCTCCCTGATGTGACACAATGTCTGCAGCTCAGACTCCAGCTCCTGGACTCGATCCAAAGTTCCTTGAGCTGTAAATATTTAGTACAGATGTGTTCACCCCGGATCACATTGGTGTCCAGCTTTCTGGCAACTGTGAGGCCCTTTGAAAATCTTGCGCCATTTCTATTGGTGCACATGGCTTAATGGACAAACTTATTGGACTTACTTAAGAATATAACAAGCAGGGTGTTTCAGATTTCCAAAAGGCATCTGATAAAGGTGCCACATAAAAAGTTACTGCAGAAGATGGTGTTGGGGATGGTAATGAGCATGGATAAAGGATTGATTAACTAAAAGGAAGCTGAGATTAGGCATAAATGGGCCATTTTCAGGATGGCAAACTGCAACTAGTGAAATGCCAGAGGGATCAGTGCTGAGGCCTCAGCTATTTACAATTTATATTCATGACATGGATGAAGGGACCAACTGTATTGTAGCCAAGTTTGCAGACGATACAAAGATAGTTCGGAAAGCAAGTTGTGAATATACAAATAAATATAGACAGGTTAAGTGAGTGGGCACAACTTTGCCAGATGGAGTATAATGTGGGAAGCCTTGAGGGTGTCCACTTTGACAGGAAGAATAGAAAAGCAGCATATTACTGAAATGGGGAGAAATTGCAGAACTCTGAGCTACAGAGGGATCCGGGTGTCCTGGTCCATAAATGTCAGGTTGGCATTTATCGCAAGTGGGGTTAGAATATAAACGTAGGGAAGTTTTTTTTATTCATTCCCGGGATGTGGAATCGCTGGCTAGGCCAGCATTTATTGCCCATCCCTAATTGCCCCTTGAGGACAGTGGCTTGCTCGACCATTTCAGACATTTAAGATTTAACATTGCTGTGGGTCTGGAGTCACATGTAGGCCAGACCAGGTAAGGATGGCAGATTTCCTTCCCTAAAGGGCATTAGTGAACCAGATGGGTTTTTACAACAATCGACAATGGTTTCACGGTCACCATTAGGATTTTAATTTGAGATTTGTTAGTCGATTGTGATTTGAACCCGGGTCCCCGGAGTATTACTCTGGGGCACTGGATTACTAGTGACAATACCACTACGCCATCGCCTCCCCACGGTCTTGCTACAACTGGTCAGGGTATTGGTGAGGCTGCATCTGGAATACTGTGGACAGTTTTGGTCTCCTTATTTAAGGAGGGATGGAGTTGAATTGGAAGCAGTTCGGAGAAAGTTCACTCCACTGATTTCTGGGCGAAAGGATTGTCTTAGGAAAGGGTGAGCAGGTTGACCCTAAATTCACTGGAATTTAGAAGAATGAGAGGTGATCTTCTTGAAACATATCAGATCCTGAGCGGGTTTGACAGGGTGGATGTGGAGAGAATGTTTCTACTACTGGGGAGAAACTAGAACGAGGGGGAACAGGTTCAAAATAAGGACTCTCCCCATTGAAGCTGGAGATGAGGAGGAATTTCATCTCTCAGGGTTGTCAGTCTGTGGGATTCTCTTCCCCAGAGAGCAGGGGAGGCTGGCTCATTGAATATATTCAAGGCTGAGTTAGACTGATTTCTGATTGACAAGGGAGTCGAGGGTTATAGGGGGCAGACTGGAAAGTGGAGTTGAGACCACAACCAGATCAGCCATGATCTTATCGAATGGTGGAACAGGCTCGAGGGGCCGAATGGCCTCCTCCTCTTCCTAATTCGTATGCAATCCCAGTACGAAGTGGAGTCCATTCACAGTGCTGAGATTCTCGATCTGCCTCAGTTCAGTACAGTTACTGAGAGGGACAGTGACTGGGTGACACACTTACCTTGATGTGGTCAGCCAGCTGCACAGTACAATCCTCACTTTGTTCCAGCAGGTGAATGGTGTAGAGATGCTGAGGAGACACCAGAGAACTGGTTTAAACCAAACGTTACACACAGAACAACAAGTCAATCCAAAACAACTCGGGGCGGGGGGTGGTCAGTGATAGTGGCCCCTTATCAAAATCCATCTCAGTCGATTACAGAATGAAAACCAGGATCCCGGCTCAAACTCCAGGCACTGGACATAGCTCCAATGGCAGACTCCAGCCTCTCCCCCACTAATCCCCTCACCCTCTGGTCAGTGCCCTCAGCCCCCAGACCTTCGTCTTTGCCCAGCATCAACACCCCTTGTTACAGCCAGTGGCTTATCCCTGGTTACAGTCACTGGGGGTATCGCTTGTTACAGTCATTGGGGTATCGCTGGTTACAGTCACTGGGGGTATCGCTTGTTACAGTCACTGGGGGTATCCCTGGTTACAGTCACTGGGGGTATCGCTTGTTACAGTCACTGGGGGTATCGCTTGTTACAGTCATTGGGGGTATCGCTTGTTACAGTCATTGGGGGTATCGCTTGTTACAGTCACTGGGGGTATCGCTTGTTACAGTCACTGGGGGTATCGCTTGTTACAGTCACTGGGGGTATCGCTTGTTACAGTCACTGGGGGTATCGCTTGTTACAGTCACTGGGGGTATCGCTTGTTACAGTCACTGGGGGTATCGCTTGTTACAGTCACTGGGGGTATCGCTTGTTACAGTCACTGGGGGTATCGCTTGTTACAGTCACTCTGGGTATCGCTTGTTACAGTCACTGGGGGTATCGCTTGTTACAGTCACTGGGGGCATCGCTTGTTACAGTCACTGGGGGCATCGCTTGTTACAGTCACTGGGGGCATCGCTTGTTACAGTCACTGGGGGCATCGCTTGTTACAGTCACTGGGGGCATCGCTTGTTACAGTCACTGGGGGTATCGCTTGTTACAGTCACCGGGGCATCGCTTGTTACAGTCACCGGGGCATCGCTTGTTACAGTCACCGGGGCATCGCTTGTTACAGTCACTGGGGGCATCGCTTGTTACAGTCACTGGGGGTATCGCTTGTTACAGTCATTGGGGGTATCGCTTGTTACAGTCACTGGGGGTATCGCTTGTTACAGTCACCGGGGCATCGCTTGTTACAGTCACCGGGGCATCGCTTGTTACAGTCACCGGGGCATCGCTTGTTACAGTCACCGGGGCATCGCTTGTTACAGTCACCGGGGCATCGCTTGTTACAGTCACCGGGGCATCGCTTGTTACAGTCACCGGGGCATCGCTTGTTACAGTCACCGGGGCATCGCTTGTTACAGTCACTGGGGGTATCGCTTGTTACAGTTACCGGGGCATCGCTTGTTACAGTCACCGGGGCATCGCTTGTTACAGTCACTGGGGGTATCGCTTGTTACAGTCACCGGGGCATCGCTTGTTACAGTCACTGGGGGTATCGCCGGTTATGGTCACTGGGGGTATTGCTGGTTACAGTCAGTGGCTTATACTTGGTTACAGTCACTGGGGGTATTGCTGGTTACAGTCACTGGAGTATCACTGGTTACAGTCACTGGAGTATCACTGGTTACAGTCACTGGAGTATCACTGGTTACAGTCACTGGGGGTATTGCTGGTTACAGTCAGTGGCTTATACTTGGTTACAGTCACTGGGGGTATTGCTGGTTACAGTCACTGGAGTATCACTGGTTACAGTCACTGGAGTATCACTGGTTACAGTCACTGGAGTATCACTGGTTACAGTCACTGGGGGTATTGCTGGTTACAGTCACTGGGGGTATTGCTGGTTACAGTCAGTGGCTTATACTTGGTTACAGTCACTGGGGGTATTGCTGGTTACAGTCACTGGAGTATCACTGGTTACAGTCACTGGAGTATCACTGGTTACAGTCACTGGAGTATCACTGGTTACAGTCACTGGGGGTATTGCTGGTTACAGTCAGTGGCTTATACTTGGTTACAGTCACTGGGGTATTGCTGGTTACAGTCACTGGGGGTATTGCTGGTTACAGTTACTGGGGTATTGCTGGTTACAGTTACTGGGGTATTGCTGGTTACAGTCACTGGGGTATTGCTGGTTACAGTTACTGGGGTATTGCTGGTTACAGTTACTGGGGTATTGCTGGTTACAGTTACTGGGGTATTGCTGGTTACAGTTACTGGGGTATTGCTGGTTACAGTTACTGGGGTATTGCTGGTTACAGTTACTGGGGTATTGCTGGTTACAGTCACTGGGGGTATTGCTGGTTACAGTCACTGGGGGTATTGCTGGTTACAGTTACTGGGGTATTGCTGGTTACAGTTACTGGGGTATTGCTGGTTACAGTTACTGGGGTATTGCTGGTTACAGTTACTGGGGTATTGCTGGTTACAGTTACTGGGGTATTGCTGGTTACAGTTACTGGGGTATTGCTGGTTACAGTTACTGGGGTATTGCTGGTTACAGTTACTGGGGTATTGCTGGTTACAGTCACTGGGGGTATTGCTGGTTAGAGTCACTGGGGGTATTGCTGGTTACAGTTACTGGGGTATTGCTGGTTACAGTTACTGGGGTATTGCTGGTTACTGTCAGCGACTTACCCTTCACTGCAGTCAGTTTGTTAGCACTGGTTACGGTCAATGGGTTATCAGTGGTTACAGTCACTTAATCATCCTGCGTTACTGAACTGAGAGCGAATCTGAGTGGGTTATCCCTGGTTACTGTTACTGAGTTATCTTTGGATACAATCAATGGGTTATTCCTCTATAACCAGTGATAATCCACTGACAAAACCATGGATATTTCAAGTGATGAAATATCAACCTGAAACATTAATGCTGTTTCTCTCTCCAATGATGCTGCTTAACCTGAACATTTCCAGCATTTTCGTGTTTTTATTTTGGACGCTAACAGTATTTTCCTTTCATACAGCTCGAAACCAAACCAGCAATAACCCACTGACATTAACTCCCAGCTCAATAACCAGATAATCCACTGTCAGTAACTCCCAGCTCAATAACCAGATAATCCACTGTCAGTAACTCCCAGCTCAATAACCAGATAATCCACTGTCAGTAACTCCCAGCTCAATAACCAGATAATCCACTGTCAGTAACTCCCAGCTCAATAAACAGATAATCCACTGTCAGTAACTCCCAGCTCAATAACCAGATAATCCACTGTCAGTAACTCCCAGCTCAATAACCAGATAATCCACTGTCAGTAACTCCCAGCTCAATAAACAGATAATCCACTGTCAGTAACTCCCAGCTCAATAACCAGATAATCCACTGTCAGTAACTCCCAGCTCAATAAACAGATAATCCACTGTCAGTAACTCCCAGCTCAATAACCAGATAATCCACTGTCAGTAACTCCCAGCTCAATAACCAGATAATCCACTGTCAGTAACTCCCAGCTCAATAAACAGATAATCCACTGTCAGTAACTCCCAGCTCAATAAACAGATAATCCACTGTCAGTAACTCCCAGCTCAATAACCAGATAATCCACTGTCAGTAACTCCCAGCTCAATAACCAGATAATCCACTGTCAGTAACTCCCAGCTCAATAAACAGATAATCCACTGACACTAACTCCCAGCTCAATAAACAGATAATCCACTGACACTAACTCCCAGCTCAATAACCAGATAATCCACTGTCAGTAACTCCCAGCTCAATAAACAGATAATCCACTGTCAGTAACTCCCAGCTCAATAACCAGATAATCCACTGTCAGTAACTCCCAGCTCAATAACCAGATAATCCACTGTCAGTAACTCCCAGCTCAATAAACAGATAATCCACTGTCAGTAACTCCCAGCTCAATAACCAGATAATCCACTGTCAGTAACTCCCAGCTCAATAAACAGAGTAAACTCACTGTCAGTAACTCCCAGCTCAATAAACAGATAATTCACTGTCAGTAACTCCCAGCTCAATAAACAGATAATCCACTGTCAGTAACTCCCAGCTCAATAAACAGAGTAAACTCACTGTCAGTAACTCCCAGTTCAATGAACAGATAATCCACTGTCAGTAACTCCCAGCTCAATAAACAGATAATCCACTGTCAGTAACTCCCAGCTCAATAACCAGATAATCTACTGTCAGTAACTCCCAGCTCAATAAACAGATAATCCACTGACACTAACTCCCAGCTCAATAACCAGATAATCCACTGTCAGTAACTCCCAGCTCAATAACCAGATAATCCACTGTCAGTAACTCCCAGCTCAATAAACAGATAATCCACTGTCAGTAACTCCCAGCTCAATAACCAGATAATCCACTGTCAGTAACTCCCAGTTCAATAAACAGAGTAAACTCACTGTCAGTAACTCCCAGTTCAATGAACAGATAATCCACTGTCAGTAACTCCCAGCTCAATAAACAGATAATCCACTGTCAGTAACTCCCAGCTCAATAAGCAGATAATCTACTGTCAGTAACTCCCAGCTCAATAAACAGATAATCCACTGACACTAACTCCCAGCTCAATAACCAGATAATCCACTGTCAGTAACTCCCAGCTCAATAACCAGATAATCCACTGTCAGTAACTCCCAGCTCAATAAACAGATAATCCACTGTCAGTAACTCCCAGCTCAATAACCAGATAATCCACTGTCAGTAACTCCCAGCTCAATAACCAGATAATCCACTGTCAGTAACTCCCAGCTCAATAAACAGAGTTAACTCACTGACAGTAACTCCCAGCTCAATAACCAGATAATCCACTGTCAGTAACTCCCAGCTCAGTAAACAGATAATCCACTGTCAGTAACTCCCAGCTCAATAAACAGATAATCCACTGTCAGTAACTCCCAGCTCAATAAACAGATAATCCACTGACACTAACTCCCAGCTCAATAAACAGATAATCCACTGTCAGTAACTCCCAGCTCAATAAACAGATAATCCACTGTCAGTAACTCCCAGCTCAATAAACAGATAATCCACTGTCAGTAACTCCCAGCTCAATAAACAGATAATCCACTGTCAGTAACTCCCAGCTCAATAAACAGATAATCCACTGTCAGTAACTCCCAGCTCAATAAACAGATAATCTACTGTCAGTAACTCCCAGCTCAATAACCAGATAATCCACTGTCAGTAACTCCCAGCTCAATAACCAGATAATCCACTGTCAGTAACTCCCAGCTCAATAACCAGATAATCCACTGTCAGTAACTCCCAGCTCAATAACCAGATAATCCACTGTCAGTAACTCCCAGCTCAATAAACAGATAATCCACTGTCAGTAACTCCCAGCTCAATAACCAGATAATCCACTGTCAGTAACTCCCAGCTCAATAACCAGATAATCCACTGTCAGTAACTCCCAGCTCAATAAACAGATAATCCACTGTCAGTAACTCCCAGCTCAATAACCAGATAATCCACTGTCAGTAACTCCCAGCTCAATAAACAGATAATCCACTGTCAGTAACTCCCAGCTCAATAACCAGATAATCCACTGTCAGTAACTCCCAGCTCAATAACCAGATAATCCACTGTCAGTAACTCCCAGCTCAATAAACAGATAATCCACTGTCAGTAACTCCCAGCTCAATAAACAGATAATCCACTGTCAGTAACTCCCAGCTCAATAACCAGATAATCCACTGTCAGTAACTCCCAGCTCAATAAACAGATAATCCACTGTCAGTAACTCCCAGCTCAATAAACAGATAATCTACTGTCAGTAACTCCCAGCTCAATAACCAGATAATCCACTGTCAGTAACTCCCAGCTCAATAAACAGGAATAATCCACTGTCAGTAACTCCCAGCTCAATAAACAGATAATCCACTGTCAGTAACTCCCAGCTCAATAAACAGATAATCTACTGTCAGTAACTCCCAGCTCAATAACCAGATAATCCACTGTCAGTAACTCCCAGCTCAATAAACAGGAATAATCCACTGTCAGTAACTCCCAGCTCAATAAACAGGAATAATCCACTGTCAGTAACTCCCAGCTCAATAACCAGATAATCCACTGACAGTAAATCCCAGCTCAATAAACAGATAATCCACTGATGGTGGATATGAACAACCGAACTGTTGACATAACTATCGGATCAATAACCAGGGATAACTAACATAGACTAACCATAACAACCAGCTGACCGTGGCCCGAGGTCAGCCAGCGGCTGCGGCCAGGGGTCAGTCAATGACTCTAAACTGGGATCTGAGTGTCTCTGGCCCCAGTGTGCGATCTCTCTGTTGCTATGGTACCTGATAGTATTTGATAGCCTTGGTGAGGGGCTCCACATTGACAGTCTCATCTAATTGGTCTTTGTGCAGGAGTTCGATGAGGGAATCCAGTGATCTTTCATGGACACTCATCTCAGGGTAAAGGCCTCCAATCTTCTTATAAACATCCACATTGCATTGTCCCAGCGCCCTGGAGAACAAGTGGCAGTCAGCAAGGTTTACACAGTATCTAAAATATCTCTCTGCTACTGGTCTCAAAGCAACATTCTTCAGAAATTCCCTAGTTTCTGGAAAGATTCCAGCGGATTGGAAAATAGCTAATGTAACACCACTGTTCAGAAAGGAGGGAGACAGAAAAGAGGAAACTACAGGCCATATAGGCTAACGCCTGTCATTGGAAAAATGCTAGGATCCATTAATAAGGAGGGAGTAGCAGGACATTTAGAAAATTATAACGCAATCAGGCAGAGTCAACAGGGTTTTGTGAAAGGGAAATCGTGTTTGACAAATTTGTTAGAGTTCTTTGAGGATGTAACAAGCGACGTGGATAAAGGGGAACCTGTAGATGTCGTGTAGTAGCATTTCCAAAGACATTCGATAAAGTTGCATAAAAAGGTTCCAGCACAATATAAGAGCTGATGGTGCTGGGAGTGATATATTAGCATGTATAGAAGATTGGCTAGCTAACAGGAAACAGAGGGTCAGGATAAATGCATCACCTTCAGGTTGGCAAACTGCAATGCCACAGGGATCAGTGCTGGGCCCTCAACTATTTACAATCTACACTCCTGATTTGGAAGGGACCAACTGTATTGTCGCCAAATTTGAAGATGACACAAAGATAGGTCGAAAGCAAGTTGTTAGGAGGATACAGCGATTCTGCGAAGGGATGTGCATAGGTTAATTCAGTGGGCAAAACATATGCAGTAGGAGCAGGAGTCGGTCACTCAGCCCCTCGAACCTGCTCCGCCATTCAATAAAATCATGGCTGATCTGAATGTAACCTCAACCCCACATTCCCGCCCACCCCCGATAACCCGTCGCCCCCGATAACCCTTCGCCCCCGATAACCCTTCGCCCCCTCGTTAATCAAGAATCTCTCCACCTCTGCCTTCGAAATATTCAGACTCTGCTTCCAGCCCTGTTTGAGGAAGAGAGTTCCAAAGACTCACCACCCTCTGAGCGAAAAAAACTCATCTGTTTTAAATGGGTGACCCTTTATTTTTAAACAGTGATTCCTAGTTCTAGATTCTCCCACAAGAGGAAACATCCTCTCCACATCCACTCTGTCCAGTCCCCTCAGGGTCTTATATGTTTCAATCAAATCGCCTCTTACTCTTCTAAACTCCTGTGGATACAAGCCTAACCTGTCCAACCTTTCCTCATAAGACAACCCCCCCGGGTATTAGTCTGGGAAACCTTCTCTGAACTGCTTCTAACGCATTTACATCCTTCCTTAAATAAGGTGACCAATACTGTACACAATACTCCAGATGTGGTCTCACTAGTGCTCTGTATAACTGAAGCATAACCTCCCTACTTTTATATTCAATTCCCCTCACAATAAATGATAACATTCTATTCGCTTTCCTAATTACCTGCTGTACCTGCAAACTAACCTTTTGTGATTCATGCACTAGGACACCCAGATCCCTCTGAATCTGAGCTCTGCAATCTCTCACCGGTTAGATAATAAGCTTTTTTTATTCTTCCTGCCAAAACGAACAATTTCACATTTGCCCACATTATATTCCATTTGCCAGATCTTGGTCCACTCACTTAACCTATCCATATCCCTTTGCAGCCTCCTTACATCCTCTTCACAATTTACTTTCCTACCTATCATTGTGTCGTCAGTGAATTTAGCCACCATTCCTTCAATCCCTTCATCCAAGTCATTTATATAAATTGTAAACAGTTGAAGTCCCAGCACTGATCCCTGTGACACACCACTCGTCACATCCTGCCAGCCTGAAAAAGACCCATTTATGCCAACTCTCTGCTTCCTGTTAGCTAACCAATCTTCTATCCATGTCAATATGTTACCCCCAATACCACGAGCTCTTATTTTCTGCAATAACCTTTGATCTGGCACTTTATCAAATGCCTCTGGAAATCTAAGTACAGAACATCCCACCGGTTCCCCTTTATCCACAGCACATGTTACTTCCTCAAAGAACTCCAATAAATCGGTTAAACATGATTTCCCTTTTACAAAGACATGTGGACTCTGCCTGATTGCCTTGAACACCTTTAAGAAAAACTTCTAACAATTTCCCTATGACAGACGTTAAGCTAACTGGCCTGTAGCTTCCTGTTTTCTGTCTCCCTCCCTTTCTCAATAACGGAGTTACATTTGCTATTCTCCAATCTAACAGAACCTTCCCCAAATCTAGGGGATTTGGGAAAATTAAAACCAGTGCATCAACTATCTCACTAGCCACTTCCTTTCAAGACCTTAGGGTGAAATCCATCCGGACCTGGGGATTTGTCAGCCCACAGCCCCAACAATTTCTTAATACCACTTCCTGGAGATTGTAATTTTCCCAAATTCCTCCCTCCCTTCCATTTCCTGATTTACAGCTATTTCCAGGATATTGTGTCCACTACAGTGAAGACCGAAGCAAATTACCTGTTTAATTCATCCACTATCTCCCTACTTTCCATGACCAATTTCCCACATGCACTCTCTATAGGACCAACACTCACTTTGTTAACACTTTTCTTATTTAAATATCTATAGAAACTCTCACTATCCATCTTTATATTACTAGCTAGTTTTCTCTCATACTCTAACTTTTCCCTCCTTATTAATATTTTTATCATTCTTTGCTGTTCTTTATATTCTTTCCAATCTTCTGACCTGCAATTTGCCTGTGTGTAATTATATGCTTTTTCTTTAAGTTTGATACTGATTTTAACTTTTTCAGTTAACCACAGATGTTGGGCCCTCCCCTTGGCATTTTTCTCATTGGAAGTATTTATTCTGTGTGTTCTGAAAGATTTCTTGAAATCTCTGCCACTGCATTTCTATTGGCCAACCCCTAAACCCAGTTTGCCAGTTTGTTTTAGCTTGCTCTGCTTTCATAATTGCCTTTATTTAAGTTTAAAAACTAGTCTTGGACCCACTCTTCTCTCTCCCAAACTGAAAGTAAAATTCAATCATATTATGATCACTGCTACCTAGGAGCACCTAGCTAATTAATCATGAATTAATCCTATCTCATTGCACAATACCATGCCTGCTCTCTGGTTGGCTCCAGAACATACTGTTCTAAGAAACTATCCTGAAAACATTCTATGAACTCCTCATCTAGGCTACCTTTGCCCATCTGATTTTTCCAGTCTATGTGTTCATTAAAATCCCCCGTGATTATCGCTCTGCCTTTCTGACAAGCTCCCATTATCTTCTTTTCTAAATTTGACAGATGGAATACAATGTGGAAAAATCTGAGGTTGTCCACTTCAGCAGGAAAAATAACTAAGCAGATTATTATTTAAATGGAGTGAGACTGCAGAATGCTGCAGGTCAGGGGGATCTGGGTCCTGGTGCATGAAGCACAAAGAATAGTATGCAGGTACAGCAAGTGATTAGGAAGGTAAATTAGGAGGCGATGGAAATTGCATTGCCACAGCCTCCTGGGCTATGGGCCAAGCGTTGGAAAATGGGATGAGTGTAGTCAGACCTTTGTTGACTGGCACAGGCATGATGGGCTGAATGGCCTCTTTCTGCGCTGTAGACGTCTACGAGAGAATGGAATGTTGGTGTTTAATGCGAGGGGAATTGAGGATAAAAGTGGGGAAGTTTTGCAATTACTGCCCAGGGTCTTGGTGAGTCCACTCCTGGAGTACTGTGGACAGTGTTGGTCTCCTTACTTAGGGAGAGATAGACTTGAACTGGAAACAGTTCAGTGAAGATTCACTTGACTGATTCCTGGGATGAAGGGGGTTTGGCTGATGATGAAAGGTTGGACAGGCTGGGCCTGTACCCAGTGGAATGTAGAAGAATGAGAGGTGATCTTCTTGAAACATATCAGATCCTGAGCGGGTTTGACAGGGTGGATGTGGAGAGAATGTTTCCCCATGTGGGAGAAACTAGAACGAGGGGGAACAGGTTCAAAATAAGGACTCTCCCCATTGAAGCTGGAGATGAGGAGGAATTTCATCTCTCAGGGTTGTCAGTCTGTGGGATTCTCTTCCCCAGAGAGCAGGGGAGGCTGGCTCATTGAATATATTCAAGGCTGAGTTAGACTGATTTCTGATTGACAAGGGAGTCGAGGGTTACAGGGGGCAGACTGGAAAGTGGAGTTGAGACCACAATCAGATCAGCCATGATCTTATCGAGAATGGTGGAGCAGGTTCGAGGGGCCGAATGGCCTGTTCCTGTTCCTATTTCTTAAGACCTAACGTTCAACATGCCCCCAAACACATTGTTTACATCCTGTTCTCCCAACCTCCCTCACTGTACCACAGGCCGAATACACCACTCAGCTTCAGATCCCACCACTGTGTCCTTGAACCCGCCCCCTGCAAGCCTGACCCCACGCAACTGCACCCTCAACCACTAACGCCAGTCAATACATGCCCCCAAGCCCCCGCTTGCCCACCGCGCCCTTGACCCTGGCCACTGCCCAGTTGAGCCTCCCGCCCCTCTCACTATACCCCCCACCCTGACCACACCCACTCTATTCGATTCCTGTCCCCAATGCACCCTTGTTCCCAATGACTGCACCTCTGGTCACAGCTCACTGTGCATTGGAAGTGGAGGGAGTGAACGTGTAATGTGGTGGATGGGGAGCGATGGTATCAAACTTTGAGTGTTGTGGGAGCTGCGCCCATCCAGGCAAGTGGGGAGTATTCCATCACACTCCTGACTTGTGCCCTGACAGGCTTTGGGGAGTCAGGAGGTGAGTTACTCGCTGCAGGGTTCCCAGCCCCTGATCTGCTCTTGTAGCCACAGTATTTCTAATCACCATATGAACCAGCTCCCGGCACCTCAGCCTCCACCGTAACCCTTCTGTGTCCTGGGTACTCACTGTTCATATTTGTGGAGAGTGGCCTGTAACAGGGAGAGTGAATATACCAGGCCGGCACCAAAGCTCATCTGTTCACCCACTGCCCCTCTGAGGCCTTGGCGCTCGCTGTAATCCTCATTCAGCTCAAACTTCTCCTGAGCATGTTTACTGATCAACTCAGCCTGTAAAAGGAGGAGGGAATAGTCAGCATTGCTCTGTGATAGGCTGGCTGCTCTCTCTCATTCAGCATTGCTCTGTGATAGGCTGGCTGCTCACTCTCATTCAGCATTGCTCTGTGATAGGCTGGCTGCTCTCTCTCATTCAGCATTGCTCTGTGATAGGCTGGCTGCTCTCTCTCATTCAGCATTGCTCTGTGATAGGGTCTGGGTTAGGTTAGGTAAAGGGGCAGGTATTGCACCTTCTGCGGTTGCATGGAGGGGGATGAGGTATAGGGGGTGATGGAGGAGTGGACCAGGGTGTCCCAGAGGGAACGGTCCCTGTGGAATGCTGATGGGGGGGAGGTGGTGAGGAGATGATGTGTTTGGTGGTGGCATCGTGCAGGGGTTGGCAGAAATGACAGAGGATGATCCTTGAATGCGGAGGCTGGTGGGGTGAAAACAAGGAAAAGGGGGACCCTATCATGGTTCTGTGAGGGAGAGGAGGGTGTGAGGGCAGAAGAGTGGGAGATGGGCCGGACATGGCTGAGGGCCCTGTCAACCACCGTGGGTGGAAACCCTCGGTTAAGGAAGGAGGAAGACATGTCAGAGCGCTGTTTTGGAAAGTGGCATCATCGGAACAGATGCAATGGAGACGAAGGAACTGAGTGAATGGGATGGACTCCTTACAGGACTGTAGGAGTTGGTGGGCTTGTAATGAATATTGGTGGACAGCCTATCACTAAAAATAGAGACCGAGTTACCTGAATGTAGACTGGGACAGTGGTAGTGTAAAGGGCAGAGAGGGGGAAAAGTTCCTAGATTGTGTTGAGGAGAATTTTCTACAGCAGTAAGTATCCAATCCAACAAGAAAAGACGCACTGTTGGACCTGGTTCCTGGAAATGAGGCGGACCAAGTAGATCAAATGTCTATGTGGGAATGTTTAGGAGACAGAGATCGATGTATTGTAAGGTTTAGGATGATGATAGGGAAGGGCAATGTGCAATTCAGAGTAAAAATAATTAACTGGAAGGGAGCCGACTTCAATGGGGCAAGAACTGAGCTGGGCCAGATAGACTGGAACCAAAGGATGGCTGGAAAAACTGAACAATGGGCTCCCTTCAAAGAGGAAATGGTTCGGACACAGGCAAGGTATATTCCCTCAAAGGGGAACTGTGGGGCAAACTAATCCAGCGCTCCCTGGAGTTTCTTTCTTCATCCGTTTGTGGAATGTGGGTGTCACTGGCAAGGCCAGCATTTGTTGCCCATCCCTAGTAGCCCTTGAACTGAATGGCTTCTTAGGCCATTTCAAAGGGCAGTTAAGAATTGACCAATCAAAGATAGTTTCATGGTCACCATTACTGAGGCTGGCTTTTCAATCCCAGATTTTATTAATTGAATTGAAATTCCACCATTTGCTGTGGTGGGATTTGAACCTGTGACCCCCAGAGCACTGGCCTAGGCACTCGAAAGGTTTAAACTTGATAAGGAGGTGGTATTTAATAGGCTGTCTGTACTTAGTGGACAAGGTACTGGACCGGATGAGATATATCCAAGGATACTGAGTGAAGTGTGAGAGAAAATCGCAGTGCCACTGGCCATAATCTTTCAGTCTTCCTTATTCTCAGGGGAGGTGCCAGAGGCCCTTGTTCAACAAAGGCTGGAAGGATAAGCCCAGCAATTCCAGACCAGTCAGCTTAACTTGAGTGGGGGGGGGGAAACTTCTGGAAACAAAAAGTTAGGACAAATTAATAGCCGCATGGAGAAATGCAGGTTAGCTAAGGAAAGCCAGGATGGATTTGTTCAGGGAAAAATCTCATTTAATGAACTTGCTGGAATTTTTTAATGAGGTAACAGAGGGTCGATGAGGGTAATGCTGTCGATGTGGTGCAGCTGGACTTTGAAAAGGCATTTGACACAGAGCCACACAACAGACTTGTGAGAAAAGTTATAGCTTATGGAATAAAAGGGACAGTAGCAACGTGGGTACAAAAACTGGCTGAGTGACAGGAAACAGAGAGTAGCGGTTAACGGAGGTTTTTCAGGCTGGAGGAAGGTTTGCAGTGGAGTTTCCCGGGGTCAGTGTTGACCCCTTGCTTTTCCTGTTATATATTAATGATCTCGATCTTGGTGTACAGGACACAATTTTTACATTTTCAGATGATACAAAGCTTGGAAGTGTTGTGAACTGCGAGGAGGGCAGTGTGGAACTTCACAAGGACAGAGACAAATTGGTGGAGTGGGCAGACAAGTGCCAGATGAAATTTAGTGCGGAGAAATATGAAGTGTTTCATTTTAGTAGGAGAACGAGGAGAAACAATATAAAATAAATGCAGGAACACAGGGACCTGGGCGATGTAGGAAGAAGTCATTGAAGGTGGCAGGACAGGTGGAGGGAGCAGTTAATAAAGTATATAGTACCCTGGGCTTTATTAATAGGGGCATAGATACAAGAGCAGGGAGGTTGTGTTGAACTTGTATAAGACTCTTGTTCTGCCTCATCTGGAGTATTGTGACTAGTTCTGGGGCCGTACTTTAGGAAGGATGTGAAGGCATTGGAGAGAGAGCAGAAAAGATTCACAAGAATGGTTCCAAGGATGCAAAACTTGAGTTACAAAGATAGATTGAAGAGGTTGGGACTGTTCTCCTTGAAGAGAAAGCAGCTAAGACTTGATAGAGATGTTCAAAATCAAGAGGGAGCTGGACAGAGTAGATAGGGAGAAGCTGTTCCCGCTCGTAAAAGGGATGGACAGTAAATGCTGGCCCAGCCAGTGAAGCCGACATGCTGTGTCCGAATCAAAGAAAAAATTAAACTAATTAGTAAAAGATTCAAAAGTGATATCAGGAAAAACTATTTCACACATCGAGTGGTTAGGATCTGGAATTCTGGAATGCACTGTCTGAGAGTGTGGGGGAGACAGGGTCAATCGAGTGGTTAGGATCTGGAATGCACTGTCTGAGAGTGTGGGGGAGACACGGTCAATCAAATGGTTAGGATCTAGAGTGCGCTCCCTGAGAGTGTGGTGGAGTCAGGGTGAATCGAGTGGTTATGATCTGGAATGCACTGTCTGAGAGTGTGGGGGAGACAGGGTCAATCGAGTGGTTAGGATCTGGAACGCACTGTCTGAGAGTGTGGCGGAGACAGGGTCAATCGAGTGGTTAGGATCTGGAATGCACTGTCTGAGAGTGTGGGGGAGACAGGGTCAATCGAGTGGTTAGGGTCTGGAATGCACTGTCTAAGAGTGTGGTGGAGACAGGGTCAATCGAGTGGTTGGGGTCTGGAATGCACTGTCTGAGAGTGTGGGGGAGACAGGGTCAATCGAGTGGTTAGGATCTGGAATGTGCTACCTGAGAGTGTGGTGGAGACAGGATCAATCGAGTGGTTAGGATCTGGAATGTGCTACCTGAGAGTGTGGGGGAGACAGGGTCAATCGAGTGGTTAGGATCTGGAATGCACTGTCTGAGAGTGTGGGGGAGACAGGGTCAATCGAGTGGTTAGGATCTGGAATGCACTGTCTGGGAGTGTGGGGGAGACAGGGTCAATCGAGTGGTTAGGATCTGGAATGCACTGTCTGGGAGTGTGGGGGAGACAGGGTCAATCGAGTGGTTAGGATCTGGAATGCACTGTCTGGGAGTGTGGGGGAGACAGGGTCAATCGAAGCGTTTGAAAAGGTTCTGCGGAGAAGGCAGGATAATGGCATTAGGTGAATTGGCTGATCTGGAGAGCTGGTGCAGACATGATGGGCCGAATGGCCTTCTTCTGCACTGTAACAATTCAGTGACTCTGAGATCCTCTTACTCAACATCCTCTGCTCCCCCATTCTCATCACTTCAATCCCAGCAACCTCTTCAGAAGTGAGAGTGCTACCAACTGACCCCCCTCTGGGTCCCGGGACTGACCTTACAGATGAGGCGTGGGATCAGCAGAAGGACCAGGATAGAGTCATGGTCTCCCCCGTGCCGCAGGAAGGAATCTGGCATGAACGAGGTCAGTAAGGAGACGTGTCGGTTCGCTTGCTGTACTTCCATCTTACGCAGCTCCATCTCAATGGCCTGAAAGAGAGACAGGCAAAGGTGACCATGGTAAGGGTTGAAGTGAAAGGACAGTGAACAGGGAGGGGGAGGGGGAGAGGGAGGGGGAGGGGGAGGGGGAGGGGGCAGGGAGGAGGAGGGAGGGGGAGGGGGCAGGGAGGAGGAGGGAGGGGGAGGAGGAGGGAGGGGGAGGAGGAGGGAGGGGGCGGGGAGGAGGGGGCGGGGAGGAGGGGGTAGGGGGTGGGGAGGAGGAGGGAGGGGGGAGGGAGGGAGGGAGGGGGGAGGGGTCAGAAGTGGGGATGTTCGCTGATGATTGCACAATGTTCAGCACCATTCGCGACTCCTCAGATACTGAAGCAGCCCCGTGTCCAAATGCAGCAAGACCTGGACAATATCCAGGCTTGGGCTGACAAGTGGCAAGTAACATTCACGCCACACAAGTGCCAGGCAATGACCATCTCCAACAAGAGAGAATCTAACCATCGCCCCTTGATGTTCAATTGCATCACCATCACTGAATCCCCCACCTTCAACATCCTGAGGGTTACCATTGACCAGAAACTGAACTGGACTAGCCAAATAAATACTCTGGCTACAAGAGCAGGGCAGAGGCTAGGAATCCTGTGATGAGTAACTCACCTCCTGACTCCCCAAAGCCTGTCCACCATCTACAAGGCACAAGTCATGAGTGTGATGGAATACTCCCCACTTGCCTGGATGAGTGCAGCTCCCACAACACTCAAGAAGCTGGACACCATCCAGGACAAAGCAGCCGCTTGATTGGCATCACATCCACAAACATTCACTCTCTCCACCACCGACACACAGTAACAGCAGTGTGTGTACCATCTACAAGATGCACTGCAGGAATTCACCAAGGCTCCTTAGACAGCACCTTCCAAACCCACGACCACTACCATCTAGAAGGACAAGGGCAGCAGATAGATGGGAACACCACCACCTGGAAGTTCCCCTCCAAGTAACTCACCATCCTGACTTGGAAATATATCACCGTTCCTTCACTGTCGCTGGGTCAAAATCCTGGAACTCCCTCCCTAACAGCACTGTGGGTGTACCTACACCACATGGACTGCAGCGGTTCAAGAAGGCAGCTCATCACCACCTTCTCAAGGGCAACTAGGGATGGGCAATAAATGCTGGCCCAGCCAGCGAAGCTCACAACCCAGGAATAAATAAAAATCCAATTTAGCTCACTCACCTGTTCTCCATTAGCCATGAAAATTATTCCCCTTCAAGTATTTATCCAGTTCTTTTCTGGAGGGTAGTATTGAATCTGCTTCGATTGCCCTTTCAAGCAGAGTGTTCTAGATCACAACACCTCAGGAATAGTGAGGGCAGATAGGCTTGGAGACCAGCCATTGTCTAGTTGGATGGTGGGGCAGGCTGAAGGGGCTGAATGGCCTTGCCTCTGCTTCTCACAGTGTTACCTCAGGTTCTTTATCAACCTCTTGCTGTTTGCACCCACTGCTTATCAACCCTTACATCACTAGAAACTGTTTCTCTTTATTTCTCAAAACCATTTCTCACTTTCACCTCCTCTCAATCTTGTCCGAGGAGATCAATCCCAGTTCTCTAATCTATCCACCTAACTGAAGCTCCTCATCCCTGGAACTATTGCTGGGAATTTTTTCTGCACCCTCTCTAATGTCTTCACATACTTCCTAAAATGTGGCGCCCGGAACTGGACACAATACTCCGGTCAGGGACCTCCATGTCTCAGTCACCCTCCTCCCCGCTACCCCACCCCCATTAGGAAAGCCTGGAGTTACCGCTTGTACCTTAGCGTGAGCCTTTGTCTCTGCAAATTTGATTTTGAAGTCGATGATTTCAGGTGGAGGTTGTTGCTCTCTCTCTGCCGACGCCTCCTGTTGGCTCATTAGCTCCCGGTTCACATCCTGTAATCAGAGCACAGGGTCGGGGGTCAGGCCGAGGGCAGTGCGGGGTCAGGCCGAGGGCAGCGCGGGGTCAGGCCGAGGGCAGCGCGGGGTCGGGGGTCAGGCCGAGGGCAGCGCGGGGTCGGGGGTCAGGCCGAGGGCAGCGCGGGGTCGGGGGTCAGGCCGAGGGCAGCGCGGGGTCGGGGGTCAGGCCGAGGGCAGCGCGGGGTCGGGGGTCAGGCCGAGGGCAGCGCGGGGTCGGGGGTCAGGCCGAGGGCAGCGCGGGGTCGGGGGTCAGGCCGAGGGCAGCGCGGGGTCGGGGGTCAGGCCGAGGGCAGCGCGGGGTCGGGGGTCAGGCCGAGGGCAGCGCGGGGTCGGGGGTCAGGCCGGGGGCAGCGCGGGGTCGGGGGTCAGGCCGAGGGCAGCGCGGGGTCGGGGGTCAGGCCGAGGGCAGCGCGGGGTCGGGGGTCAGGCCGAGGGCAGCGCGGGGTCGGGGGTCAGGCCGAGGGCAGCGCGGGGTCAGGCCGAGGGCAGCGCGGGGTCAGGCCGAGCACAGCACGGGAACGGGGTCAGGCCGTTAAATGGGGGGGGATGGGCACTGACCATTTACTGTGTGGGGGGGCGGGGACACTATAACTGTTTACTGGGGGGTGGGCGGCCGGGTTGGTTACCTGGAGATGGGAGGTCAGTTCTCGGTATTTTTTAATGGTTTGTTGATAATCAGCCACTGTTTCCTGAGCAGCTTCCACCCGTTTCTCTGCCTCCCGAACTCTGGCTGCTCCCAGGTCCAGCTGTTCCCGCAACTCCA
>NW_027598542.1:0-37500 GCF_964194155.1 Cetorhinus maximus
TCTCTGTCAATGTTCAGGATATTATAGAATATTCCTATCAGTGTCTATTATTACAGAGTCTCTCTCTCTCTCTCTCACTGTTCAGGATATTATAGAATATTACTATCTGTGTCTATTATTACAGAGTCTCACTCTCTCTCTCACTGTTCAGGATATTAGAGAATATTCCTATCAGTGTCTATTTTTACAGAGTCTCTCTCTCTCTCTCACTGTTCAGGATATTATAGAATATTCCTTTCAGTGTCTATTTTTACAGAGTCTCTCTCTCTCTCACTGTTCAGGATATTATAGAATATTCCTATCAGTGTCTATTACTACAGAGTCTCTCTCTCTCTCACTGTTCAGGATATTATAGAATATTCCTATCAGTGTCTATTATTACAGAGTCTCTCTCACTCTCTCACTGTTCAGGATATTAGAGAATATTCCTATCAGTGCGTATTATTACAGAGTCTCTCTCTCTCTCACTGTTCAGGATGTTATAGAATATTCCTATCAGTGTCTATTATTACAGAGTCTCACTCTCTCTCTCACTGTTAAAGATATTATAGAATATTCCTATCTGTGTCTATTATTACAGAGTCTCTCTCTCTCTCTCACTGTTCAGGATATTATAGAATATTACTATCTGTGTCTATTATTACAGAGTCTCACTCTCTCTCTCACTGTTCAGGATATTAGAGAATATTCCTATCAGTGTCTATTTTTACAGAGTCTCTCTCTCTCTCTCACTGTTCAGGATATTATAGAATATTCCTTTCAGTGTCTATTATTACAGAGTCTCTCTCTCTCTCTCTCACTGTTCAGGATATTATAGAATATTCCGATCAGTGTCTATTACTACAGAGTCTCTCTCTCTCTCACTGTTCAGGATATTATAGAATATTCCTATCAGTGTCTATTATTACAGAGTCTCTCTCACTCTCTCACTGTTCAGGATATTAGAGAATATTCCTATCAGTGCGCATTATTACAGAGTCTCTCTCTCTCTCACTGTTCAGGATGTTATAGAATATTCCTATCAGTGTCTGTTATTACAGAGTCTCACTCTCTCTCTCACTGTTCAGGATATTATAGAATATTCCTATCTGTGTCTATTATTACAGAGTCTCTCTCTCTCTCTCACTGTTCAGGATATTATAGAATATTCCTTTCAGTGTCTATTATTACAGAGTCTCTCTCTCTCTCACTGTTCAGGATATTATAGAATATTCCTATCAGTGTCTATTATTACAGAGTCTCTCTCTCTCTCACTGTTCAGGATATTATAGAATATTCCGATCAGTGTCTATTATTACAGAGTCTCTCTCTCTCTCACTGTTCAGGATATAATAGAATATTCCTATCAGTGTCGATTATTACAGAGTCTCTCTCTCTCTCTCTCTCAATGTTCAGGATATTATAGAATATTCCTATCAGTGTCTATTATTACAGAGTCTCTCTCACTCTCTCTCTCTCTCACTGTTCAGGATATTATAGAATATTCCTATCTGTGTCTATTATTAGAGTCTCTCTCTCTCTCTCACTGTTCAGGATATTAGAGAATATTCCTATCAGTGTCTATTTTTACAGAGTCTCTCTCTCTCTCTCACTGTTCAGTATATTTTAGAATATTCCTATCAGTGTCTATTATTACAGAGTCTCTCTCTCTCTCACTGTTCAGGATATTATAGAATATTACTATCTGTGTCTATTATTACAGAGTCTCACTCTCTCTCTCACTGTTCAGGATATTATAGAATATTCCTATCAGTGTCTATTACTACAGAGTCTCACTCTCTCTCACTGTTCAGGATATTATAGAATATTCCTATCAGTGTCTATTATTACAGAGTCTCTCTCACTCTCTCACTGTTCAGGATATTAGAGAATATTCCTATCAGTGTCTATTACTACAGAGTCTCTCTCTCTCTCACTGTTCAGGATATTATAGAATATTCCTATCAGTGTCTATTATTACAGAGTCTCTCTCACTCTCTCACTGTTCAGGATATTAGAGAATATTCCTATCAGTGTCTATTACTACAGAGTCTCTCTCTCTCTCACTGTTCAGGATATTATAGAATATTCCTATCAGTGTCTATTATTACAGAGTCTCTCTCACTCTCTCACTGTTCAGGATATTAGAGAATATTCCTATCAGTGCGTATTATTACAGAGTCTCTCTCTCTCTCACTGTTCAGGATGTTATAGAATATTCCTATCAGTGTCTATTATTACAGAGTCTCACTCTCTCTCTCACTGTTAAGGATATTATAGAATATTCCTATCAGTGTCGATTATTACAGAGTCTCTCTCTCTCTCACTCTCAATGTTCAGGATATTATAGAATATTCCTATCAGTGTCTATTATTACAGAGTCTCTCTCACTCTCTCTCTCTCTCACTGTTCAGGATATTATAGAATATTCCTATCTGTGTCTATTATTACACAGTCTCTCTCTCTCTCTCAATGTTCAGTATATTTTAGAATATTCCTATCAGTGTCTATTATTACAGAGTCTCTCTCTCTCTCACTGTTCAGAATATTATAGAATATTCCTATCAGTGTCTATTATTACAGAGTCTCTCTCACTCTCTCACTGTTCAGGATATTAGAGAATATTCCTATCAGTGTCTATTATTACAGAGTCTCTCTCTCTCTCACTGTTCAGGATATTTTACAATATTCCTATCAGTGTCTATTATTACAGAGTCTCTCTCTCTCTCAATGTTCAGGATATTATAGAATATTCCTATCAGTGTCTATTATTACAAAGACTCTCTCTCTCACTGTTCAGGATATTATAGAATATTCCTATCAGTGTCTATTATTACAGAGTCTCTCTCTCTCACTGTTCTGGATATTATAGAATATTCATAACAGTGTCTATTATTACAGAGTCTCTCTCTCTCTCTCACTGTTCAGGATATTATAGAATATTCCTATCAGTGTCGATTATTACAGAGTCTCTCTCTCTCTCTCTCAATGTTCAGGATATTATAGAATATTCCTATCAGTGTCTATTATTACAGAGTCTCTCTCTCTCTCTCTCACTGTTCAGGATATTATAGAATATTACTATCTGTGTCTATTATTACAGAGTCTCACTCTCTCTCTCACTGTTCAGGATATTAGAGAATATTCCTATCAGTGTCTATTTTTACAGAGTCTCTCTCTCTCTCTCACTGTTCAGGATATTATAGAATATTCCTTTCAGTGTCTATTATTACAGAGTCTCTCTCTCTCTCACTGTTCAGGATATTATAGAATATTCCTATCAGTGTCTATTACTACAGAGTCTCTCTCTCTCTCACTGTTCAGGATATTATAGAATATTCCTATCAGTGTCTATTATTACAGAGTCTCTCACTCTCTCACTGTTCAGGATATTATAGAATATTTCTATCAGTGTCTATCATTACGAAGTCTCTCTCTATCTCTCTCACTGTTCAGGATATTATAGAATATTCCTATCAGTGTTTATTATTACAGAGTCTCTCTCTCTCTCACTGTTGAGGATATTATAGAATATTCCTATCAGTGTCTATTATTACAGAGTATATCTCCCTCTCTCACTGTTCAGGATATTATACAATATTCCTATCAGTGTCTATTATTACAGAGTCTCTGTGTCTATCTCACTGTTCAGGATATTATAGAATATTCCTATCAGTGTCTATTATTACAGAGTCTCTCTCTCTCTCTCTCACTGTTCAGGATATTAGAGAATATTCCTATCAGTGTCTATTATTACAGAGTCTCTCTCTCTCTCTCACTGTTCAGGATATTATAGAATATTCCTATCAGTGTCTCTTATTAAGAGTATCTCTCTCTCTCTTTCACTGTTCAGGATATTATAGAATATTCCTATCAGTGTCTTTTATTACAGAGTCTCTCGTTCTCTCTCACTGTTCAGTATATTATAGAATATTCCTTTAAGCGTCTATTATTACAGAGTCTCTCTCTCTCACTGTTCAGGATATTATACAATATTCCTATCAGTGTCTATTATTACAGAGTCTCTCTCTCTCTCTCACTGTTCAGGATATTATAGAATATTCCTATCACTGTCTATTATTACAGAGTCTCTCCCTCTCTCTCACTGTTCAGGATATTATAGAATATTCCTATCAGTGTCTATTATTACAGAGTCCCTCTCTCTCTCTCTCTCAATGTTCAGGATATTATAGAATATTCCTATCAGTGTCTATTATTACAGAGTCTCACTCTCTCTCTCACTGTTCAGGATATTATAGAATATTCCTATCTGTGTCTATTATTACAGAGTCTCTCTCTCTCTCTCACTGTTCAGGATATTAGAGAATATTCCTTTCAGTGTCTATTATTACAGAGTCTCTCTCTCTCTCACTGTTCAAAATATTATAGAATATTCCTATCAGTGTCTATTATTACAGAGTCTCTCTCTCTCTCACTGTTCAGGATATAATAGAATATTCCTATCAGTGTCGATTATTACAGAGTCTCTCTCTCTCTCTCTCTCTCAATGTTCAGGATATTATAGAATATTCCTATCAGTGTCTATTTTTACAGAGTCTCTCTCTCTCTCTCACTGTTCAGTATATTTTAGAATATTCCTATCAGTGTCTATTATTACAGAGTCACTCTCTCTCTCACTGTTCAGGATATTATAGAATATTCCTATCAGTGTCTATTATTACAGAGTCTCTCTCACTCTCTCACTGTTCAGGATATTAGAGAATATTCCTATCAGTGTCTATTATTACAGAGTCTCTCTCTCTCTCACTGTTCAGGATATTTTACAATATTCCTATCAGTGTCTATTATTACAGAGTCTCTCCCTCTCTCAATGTTCAGGATATTATAGAATATTCCTATCAGTGTCTATTATTACAGAGACTCTCTCTCTCTCACTATTCAGGATATTATAGAATATTCCAATCAGTGTCTATTATTACAGAGTCTCTCTCTCTCACTGTTCTGGATATTATAGAATATTCATAACAGTGTCTATTATTACAGAGTCTCTCTCTCTCTCTCTCACTGTTCAGGATATTATAGAATATTCCCATCATTGTCGATTATTACAGAGTCTCTCTCTCTCTCTGTCAATGTTCAGGATATTATAGAATATTCCTATCAGTGTCTATTATTACAGAGTCTCTCTCTCTCTCTCTCACTGTTCAGGATATTATAGAATATTACTATCTGTGTCTATTATTACAGAGTCTCACTCTCTCTCTCACTGTTCAGGATATTAGAGAATATTCCTATCAGTGTCTATTTTTACAGAGTCTCTCTCTCTCTCTCACTGTTCAGGATATTATAGAATATTCCTTTCAGTGTCTATTTTTACAGAGTCTCTCTCTCTCTCTCTGTTCAGGATATTATAGAATATTCCTATCAGTGTCTATTACTACAGAGTCTCTCTCTCTCTCACTGTTCAGGATATTATAGAATATTCCTATCAGTGTCTATTATTACAGAGTCTCTCTCACTCTCTCACTGTTCAGGATATTAGAGAATATTCCTATCAGTGCGTATTATTACAGAGTCTCTCTCTCTCTCACTGTTCAGGATGTTATAGAATATTCCTATCAGTGTCTATTATTACAGAGTCTCACTCTCTCTCTCACTGTTAAGGATATTATAGAATATTCCTATCTGTGTCTATTATTACAGAGTCTCTCTCTCTCTCTCACTGTTCAGGATATTATAGAATATTACTATCTGTGTCTATTATTACAGAGTCTCACTCTCTCTCTCACTGTTCAGGATATTAGAGAATATTCCTATCAGTGTCTATTTTTACAGAGTCTCTCTCTCTCTCTCACTGTTCAGGATATTATAGAATATTCCTTTCAGTGTCTATTATTACAGAGTCTCTCTCTCTCTCACTGTTCAGGATATTATAGAATATTCCGATCAGTGTCTATTACTACAGAGTCTCTCTCTCTCTCACTGTTCAGGATATTATAGAATATTCCTATCAGTGACTATTATTAAAGAGTCTCTCTCTCTGTCTCTCTCACTGTTCAGGATATTATAGAATATTCCTATCAGTGTCTATTATTACAGAGTCTCTCTCTCTCTCACTGTTCAGTATATTATAGAATATTCCTATCAGTGTCTATTATTACAGAGTCTCTCTCTCTCTCACTGTTCAGGATATTATAGAATATTCCTATCAGTGTCTATTATTACAGAGTCTCTCTCTCTCTCTCTCACTGTTCAGGATATTATACAATATTCCTATCAGTGTCTATTATTACAGAGTCTCTCTGTCTCTCTCACTGTTCAGGATATTATAGAATATTCCTATCAGTGTCTATTGTTACAGAGTCTCTCTCTCTCTCACTGTTCAGGATAATAGAAAATATTCCTATCAGTGTCTATTATTACAGAGTCGCTCTCTCTCTCTTTCACTGTTCAGGATATTATAGAATATTCCTATCAGTGTCTATTATTACAGAGTCGCTCTCTCTCTCTCTCACTGTTCAGGATATTATACAATATTCCAATCAGTGTCTATTATTAAGAGTCTCTCTCTCTCTCTTTCACTGTTCAGGATATTATAGAATATTCCTATCAGTGTCTTTTATGACAGAGTCTCTCTTTTTCTCTCACTGTTCAGTATATTATAGAATATTCCTTTAAGCGTCTATTATTACAGAGTCTCCCTCTCTTTCTCACTGTTCACGATATTATACAATATTCCTATCAGTGTCTATTATTACAGAGTCTCTCTCTCTCTCTCACTGTTCAGGATATTATAGAATATTCCTATCACTGTCTATTATTACAGAGTCTCTCTCTCTCTCTCTCACTGTTCAGGATATTATAGAATATTCCTATCAGTGTCTATTATTACAGAATCCCTCTCTCTCTCTCTCAATGTCCAGGATATCATAGAATATTCCTATCAGTGTCTATTATTACAGAGTCTCTCTCTCTCTCTCTCTCACTGTTCAGGATATTATAGAATATTCCTATCTGTGTCTATTATTACAGAGTCTCTCTCTCTCTCTCTCTGTTCAGGATATTATAGAATATTCCTTTCAGTGTCTATTATTACAGAGTCTCTCTCTCTCTCACTGTTCAGGATATTATAGAATATTCCTATCAGTGTCAATTATTACAGAGTCTCTCTCTCTCTCACTGTTCAGGATATTATAGAATATTCCTATCAGTGTCGATTATTACAGAGTCTCTCTCTCTCTCTCTCAATGTTCAGGATATTATAGAATATTCCTATCAGTGTCTATTATTACAGAGTCTCTCTCTCTCTCTCACTCTCTCACTGTTCAGGATATTATAGAATATTCCTATCAGTGTCTAATATTACGGTCTCTCTCTCTCTCACTATTCAGAATATTATAAAATATTGCTATTAGTTAACTATCAATACAAATTCCCTCCCTCACTCGCACTGTTCAGTATATTATCGAATATTCCTATCAGTATCTATTATTACAAAGTCCCTCCCTCTCTCTCACTGCTCAGTATATTATCGAATATTCCTATCAGTGTCTAATATTACAGAGTCTCACTCTCCCACTATTCAGGATATTATACAATATTCCTATCAGTATCTATAATTACAGATTCTCTCTCTCTCTCACTGTTCAGGATATTATAGAATATTTCTATCAGTGTCTATCATTACTAAGTCTCTCTCTCTCTCACTGTTCAGGATATTATAGAATATTCCTATCAGTGTCTATTATTACAGAGTCTCTCTCTCACTGTTGAGGATATTATAGAATATTCCTATCAGTGTCTATTATTACAGAATATATCTCCCTCTCTCACTGTTCAGGATATTATACAATATTCCAATCAGTGTCTATTATTACAGAGTCTCTGTGTCTCTCTCACTGTTCAGGATATTATAGAATATTCCTATCAGTGTCTATTATTACAGAGTCTCTCTCTCTCTCTCACTGTTCAGGATATTAGAGAATATTCCTATCAGTGTCTATTATTACAGAGTCTCTCTCTCTCTCTCACTGTTCAGGATATTATAGAATATTCCTATCAGTGTCTCTTATTAAGAGTATCTCTCTCTCTCTTTCACTGTTCAGGATATTATAGAATATTCCTATCAGTGTCTTTTATTACAGAGTCTCTCGTTCTCTCTCACTGTTCAGTATATTATAGAATATTCCTTTAAGCGTCTATTATTACAGAGTCTCTCTCTCTCACTGTTCAGGATATTATACAATATTCCTATCAGTGTCTATTATTACAGAGTCTCTCTCTCTCTCTCACTGTTCAGGATATTATAGAATATTCCTGTCACTGTCTATTATTACAGAGTCTCTCCCTCTCTCTCACTGTTCAGGATATTATAGAATATTCCTATCAGTGTCTATTATTACAGAGTCCCTCTCTCTCTCTCTCTCAATGTACAGGATATTATAGAATATTCCTATTAGTGTCTATTATTACAGAGTCTCTCTCTCTCTCTCACTGTTCAGGATATTATAGAATATTCCTTTCAGTGTCTATTATTACAGAGTCTCTCTCTCTCTCACTGTTCAGGATATTATAGAATATTCCTATCAGTGTCTATTATTACAGAGTCTCTCTCTCTCTCACTGTTCAGGATATTATAGAATATTCCGATCAGTGTCTATTATTACAGAGTCTCTCTCTCTCTCACTGTTCAGGATATAATAGAATATTCCTATCAGTGTCGATTATTACAGAGTCTCTCTCTCTCTCTCTCTCAATGTTCAGGATATTATAGAATATTCCTATCAGTGTCTATTATTACAGAGTCTCTCTCACTCTCTCGCTCTCTCACTGTTCAGGATATTATAGAATATTCCTATCTGTGTCTATTATTACACAGTCTCTCTCTCTCTCTCAATGTTCAGTATATTTTAGAATATTCCTATCAGTGTCTATTATTACAGAGTCTCTCTCTCTCTCACTGTTCAGAATATTATAGAATATTCCTATCAGTGTCTATTATTACAGAGTCTCTCTCACTCTCTCACTGTTCAGGATATTAGAGAATATTCCTATCAGTGTCTATTATTACAGAGTCTCTCTCTCTCTCACTGTTCAGGATATTTTACAATATTCCTATCAGTGTCTATTATTACAGAGTCTCTCTCTCTCTCAATGTTCAGGATATTATAGAATATTCCTATCAGTGTCTATTATTACAAAGACTCTCTCTCTCACTGTTCAGGATATTATAGAATATTTCTATCAGTGTCTATTATTACAGAGTCTCTCTCTCTCACTGTTCTGGATATTATAGAATATTCATAACAGTGTCTATTATTACAGAGTCTCTCTCTCTCTCTCACTGTTCAGGATATTATAGAATATTCCTATCAGTGTCGATTATTACAGAGTCTCTCTCTCTCTCTCTCAATGTTCAGGATATTATAGAATATTCCTATCAGTGTCTATTATTACAGAGTCTCTCTCTCTCTCTCTCACTGTTCAGGATATTATAGAATATTACTATCTGTGTCTATTATTACAGAGTCTCACTCTCTCTCTCACTGTTCAGGATATTAGAGAATATTCCTATCAGTGTCTATTTTTACAGAGTCTCTCTCTCTCTCTCACTGTTCAGGATATTATAGAATATTCCTTTCAGTGTCTATTATTACAGAGTCTCTCTCTCTCTCACTGTTCAGGATATTATAGAATATTCCTATCAGTGTCTATTACTACAGAGTCTCTCTCTCTCTCACTGTTCAGGATATTATAGAATATTCCTATCAGTGTCTATTATTACAGAGTCTCTCACTCTCTCACTGTTCAGGATATTATAGAATATTTCTATCAGTGTCTATCATTACGAAGTCTCTCTCTATCTCTCTCACTGTTCAGGATATTATAGAATATTCCTATCAGTGTCTATTATTACAGAGTCTCTCTCTCTCTCACTGTTGAGGATATTATAGAATATTCCTATCAGTGTCTATTATTACAGAGTATATCTCCCTCTCTCACTGTTCAGGATATTATACAATATTCCTATCAGTGTCTATTATTACAGAGTCTCTGTGTCTATCTCACTGTTCAGGATATTATAGAATATTCCTATCAGTGTCTCTTATTACAGAGTCTCTCTCTCTCTCTCACTGTTCAGGATATTAGAGAATATTCCTATCAGTGTCTATTATTACAGAGTCTCTCTCTCTCTCTCACTGTTCAGGATATTATAGAATATTCCTATCAGTGTCTCTTATTAAGAGTATCTCTCTCTCTCTTTCACTGTTCAGGATATTATAGAATATTCCTATCAGTGTCTTTTATTACAGAGTCTCTCGTTCTCTCTCACTGTTCAGTATATTATAGAATATTCCTTTAAGCGTCTATTATTACAGAGTCTCTCTCTCTCACTGTTCAGGATATTATACAATATTCCTATCAGTGTCTATTATTACAGAGTCTCTCTCTCTCTCTCACTGTTCAGGATATTATAGAATATTCCTATCACTGTCTATTATTACAGAGTCTCTCCCTCTCTCTCACTGTTCAGGATATTACAGAATATTCCTATCAGTGTCTATTATTACAGAGTCCCTCTCTCTCTCTCTCTCAATGTTCAGGATATTATAGAATATTCCTATCAGTGTCTATTATTACAGAGTCTCACTCTCTCTCTCACTGTTCAGGATATTATAGAATATTCCTATCTGTGTCTATTATTACAGAGTCTCTCTCTCTCTCTCACTGTTCAGGATATTAGAGAATATTCCTTTCAGTGTCTATTATTACAGAGTCTCTCTCTCTCTCACTGTTCAAAATTTTATAGAATATTCCTATCAGTGTCTATTATTACAGAGTCTCTCTCTCTCTCACTGTTCAGGATATAATAGAATATTCCTATCAGTGTCGATTATTACAGAGTCTCTCTCTCTCTCTCTCTCAATGTTCAGGATATTATAGAATATTCCTATCAGTGTCTATTTTTACAGAGTCTCTCTCTCTCTCTCACTGTTCAGTATATTTTAGAATATTCCTATCAGTGTCTATTATTACAGAGTCTCTCTCTCTCTCACTGTTCAGGATATTATAGAATATTCCTATCAGTGTCTATTATTACAGAGTCTCTCTCACTCTCTCACTGTTCAGGATATTAGAGAATATTCCTATCAGTGTCTATTATTACAGAGTCTCTCTCTCTCTCACTGTTCAGGATATTTTACAATATTCCTATCAGTGTCTATTATTACAGAGTCTCTCCCTCTCTCAATGTTCAGGATATTATAGAATATTCCTATCAGTGTCTATTATTACAGAGACTCTCTCTCTCACTGTTCAGGATATTATAGAATATTCCTATCAGTGTCTATTATTACAGAGACTCTCTCTCTCACTATTCAGGATATTATAGAATATTCCAATCAGTGTCTATTATTACAGAGTCTCTCTCTCTCACTGTTCTGGATATTATAGAATATTCATAACAGTGTCTATTATTACAGAGTCTCTCTCTCTCTCTCTCACTGTTCAGGATATTATAGAATATTCCCATCATTGTCGATTATTACAGAGTCTCTCTCTCTCTCTGTCAATGTTCAGGATATTATAGAATATTCCTATCAGTGTCTATTATTACAGAGTCTCTCTCTCTCTCTCTCACTGTTCAGGATATTATAGAATATTACTATCTGTGTCTATTATTACAGAGTCTCACTCTCTCTCTCACTGTTCAGGATATTAGAGAATATTCCTATCAGTGTCTATTTTTACAGAGTCTCTCTCTCTCTCTCACTGTTCAGGATATTATAGAATATTCCTTTCAGTGTCTATTTTTACAGAGTCTCTCTCTCTCTCACTGTTCAGGATATTATAGAATATTCCTATCAGTGTCTATTACTACAGAGTCTCTCTCTCTCTCACTGTTCAGGATATTATAGAATATTCCTATCAGTGTCTATTATTACAGAGTCTCTCTCACTCTCTCACTGTTCAGGATATTAGAGAATATTCCTATCAGTGCGTATTATTACAGAGTCTCTCTCTCTCTCACTGTTCAGGATGTTATAGAATATTCCTATCAGTGTCTATTATTACAGAGTCTCACTCTCTCTCAATGTTCAGGATATTATAGAATATTCCTATCTGTGTCTATTATTACAGAGTCTCTCTCTCTCTCTCACTGTTCAGGTTATTATAGAATATTCCTTTCAGTGTCTATTATTACAGAGTCTCTCTCTCTCTCACTGTTCAGGATATTATAGAATATTCCTATCAGTGTCTATTATTACAGAGTCTCTCTCTCTCTCACTGTTCAGGATATTATAGAATATTCCGATCAGTGTCTATTATTACAGAGTCTCTCTCTCTCTCACTGTTCAGGATATAATAGAATATTCCTATCAGTGTCGATTATTACAGAGTCTCTCTCTCTCTCTCTCTCAATGTTCAGGATATTATAGAATATTCCTATCAGTGTCTATTATTACAGAGTCTCTCTCACTCTCTCTCTCTCTCACTGTTCAGGATATTATAGAATATTCCTATCTGTGTCTATTATTAGAGTCTCTCTCTCTCTCTCACTGTTCAGGATATTAGAGAATATTCCTATCAGTGTCTATTTTTACAGAGTCTCTCTCTCTCTCACTGTTCAGTATATTTTAGAATATTCCTATCAGTGTCTATTATTACAGAGTCTCTCTCTCTCTCACTGTTCAGGATATTATAGAATATTACTATCTGTGTCTATTATTACAGAGTCTCACTCTCTCTCTCACTGTTCAGGATATTATAGAATATTCCTATCAGTGTCTATTACTACAGAGTCTCTCTCTCTCTCACTGTTCAGGATATTATAGAATATTCCTATCAGTGTCTATTATTACAGAGTCTCTCTCACTCTCTCACTGTTCAGGATATTAGAGAATATTCCTATCAGTGTCTATTACTACAGAGTCTCTCTCTCTCTCACTGTTCAGGATATTATAGAATATTCCTATCAGTGTCTATTATTACAGAGTCTCTCTCACTCTCTCACTGTTCAGGATATTAGAGAATATTCCTATCAGTGTCTATTACTACAGAGTCTCTCTCTCTCTCACTGTTCAGGATATTATAGAATATTCCTATCAGTGTCTATTATTACAGAGTCTCTCTCACTCTCTCACTGTTCAGGATATTAGAGAATATTCCTATCAGTGGGTATTATTACAGAGTCTCTCTCTCTCTCACTGTTCAGGATGTTATAGAATATTCCTATCAGTGTCTATTATTACAGAGTCTCACTCTCTCTCTCACTGTTAAGGATATTATAGAATATTCCTATCTGTGTCTATTATTACAGAGTCTCTCTCTCTCTCTCACTGTTCAGGATATTATAGAATATTACTATCTGTGTCTATTATTACAGAGTCTCACTCTCTCTCTCACTGTTCAGGATATTAGAGAATATTCCTATCAGTGTCTATTTTTACAGAGTCTCTCTCTCTCTCTCACTGTTCAGGATATTATAGAATATTCCTTTCAGTGTCTATTATTACAGAGTCTCTCTCTCTCTCACTGTTCAGGATATTATAGAATATTCCGATCAGTGTCTATTACTACAGAGTCTCTCTCTCTCTCACTGTTCAGGATATTATAGAATATTCCTATCAGTGTCTATTATTACAGAGTCTCTCTCACTCTCTCACTGTTCAGGATATTAGAGAATATTCCTATCAGTGCGTATTATTACAGAGTCTCTCTCTCTCTCACTGTTCAGGATGTTATAGAATATTCCTATCAGTGTCTCTTATTACAGAGTCTCACTCTCTCTCTCACTGTTCAGGATATTATAGAATATTCCTATCTGTGTCTATTATTACAGAGTCTCTCTCTCTCTCTCACTGTTCAGGATATTATAGAATATTCCTTTCAGTGTCTATTATTACAGAGTCTCTCTCTCTCTCACTGTTCAGGATATTATAGAATATTCCTATCAGTGTCTATTATTACAGAGTCTCTCTCTCTCTCACTGTTCAGGATATTATAGAATATTCCGATCAGTGTCTATTATTACAGAGTCTCTCTCTCTCTCACTGTTCAGGATATAATAGAATATTCCTATCAGTGTCGATTATTACAGAGTCTCTCTCTCTCTCTCTCTCAATGTTCAGGATATTATAGAATATTCCTATCAGTGTCTATTATTACAGAGTCTCTCTCACTCTCTCTCTCTCTCACTGTTCAGGATATTATAGAATATTCCTATCTGTGTCTATTATTAGAGTCTCTCTCTCTCTCTCACTGTTCAGGATATTAGAGAATATTCCTATCAGTGTCTATTTTTACAGAGTCTCTCTCTCTCTCTCACTGTTCAGTATATTTTAGAATATTCCTATCAGTGTCTATTATTACAGAGTCTCTCTCTCTCTCACTGTTCAGGATATTATAGAATATTCCTATCAGTGTCTATTATTACAGAGTCTCTCTCACTCTCTCACTGTTCAGGATATTAGAGAATATTCCTATCAGTGTCTATTATTACAGAGTCTCTCTCTCTCTCACTGTTCAGGATATTACAGAATATTCCTATCAGTGTCTATTATTACAGAGTCTCTCTCTCTCTCAATGTTCAGGATATTATAGAATTTTCCTATCAGTGTCTATTATTACAGAGTCTCTCTCTCTCTCACTGTTCAGGATATTATAGAATATTCCTATCAGTGTCTATTATTACAGAGTCTCTCTCTCTCTCACTGTTCAGGATATTATAGAATATTCCGATCAGTGTCTATTATTACAGAGTCTCTCTCTCTCTCACTGTTCAGGATATAATAGAATATTCCTATCAGTGTCGATTATTACAGAGTCTCTCTCTCTCTCTCTCTCAATGTTCAGGATATTATAGAATATTCCTATCAGTGTCTATTATTACAGAGTCTCTCTCACTCTCTCTCTCTCTCACTGTTCAGGATATTATAGAATATTCCTATCTGTGTCTATTATTAGAGTCTCTCTCTCTCTCTCACTGTTCAGGATATTAGAGAATATTCCTATCAGTGTCTATTTTTACAGAGTCTCTCTCTCTCTCTCACTGTTCAGTATATTTTAGAATATTCCTATCAGTGTCTATTATTACAGAGTCTCTCTCTCTCTCACTGTTCAGGATATTATAGAATATTCCTATCAGTGTCTATTATTACAGAGTCTCTCTCACTCTCTCACTGTTCAGGATATTAGAGAATATTCCTATCAGTGTCTATTATTACAGAGTCTCTCTCTCTCTCACTGTTCAGGATATTACAGAATATTCCTATCAGTGTCTATTATTACAGAGTCTCTCTCTCTCTCAATGTTCAGGATATTATAGAATTTTCCTATCAGTGTCTATTATTACAGAGTCTCTCTCTCTCTCACTGTTCAGGATATTATAGAATATTCCTATCAGTGTCTATTATTACAGAGTCTCTCTCTCTCTCACTGTTCAGCATATTATAGAATATTCCTATCAGTGTCTATTATTACAGAGTCTCTCTCTCTCTCAATGTTCAGGATATTATAGAATATTCCTATCAGTGTCTATTATTACAGAGTCTCTCTCTCTCACTGTTCAGGATATTATAGAATATTCCTATCAGTGTCTATTATTACAGAGTCTCTCTCTTTCGCTCTCTCTCACTGTTCTGGATATTATAGAATATTCATAACAGTGTCTATTATTACAGAGTCTCTCTCTCTCTCTCTCAATGTTCAGGATATTATAGAATATTCATATCAGTGTCTATTATTACAGAGTCTCTCTCTCTCTCTCACTGTTCAGGATATTATAGAATATTCATTTCAGTGTCTATTATTACAGAGTCTCTCTCTCTCTCTCACTGTTCAGGATATTATAGAATATTCCTATCAGTGTCAATTATTACAGAGTCTCTCTCTCTCTCTCTGTTCAGGATATTATAGAATATTCCTATCAGTGTCTATTATTACAGAGTATCTCTCTCTCAATGTTCAGGATATTATAGAATATTCCTATCAGTGTCTATTATTACAGAGTCTCTCTCTCTCTCTCTCTCTCTCACTGTTCAGGGTATTATAGAATATTCCTATCTGTGTCTATTATTACAGAGTCTCTCTCTCTCTCTCACTGTTCAGGATATTATAGAATATTCCTATCAGTGTCTATTATTACAGAGTCTCTCCCTCTCTCACACTGTTCAGGATATTATAGAATATTCCTATCAGTGTCTATTATTACAGAGTATCTCTCTCTCAATGTTCAGGACATTATAGAATATTCCTATCAGTGTCTATTATTACAGAGTCTCTCTCTCTCTCTCTCTCTCACTGTTCAGGATATTATAGAATATTCCTATCAGTGTCTATTATGACAGAGTCTCTCCCTCTCACTGTTCAGGATATTAGAGAATATTCCAATCAGTGTCTTTTATTACAGAGTCTCTCGCTCTCTCACTGTTCAGGATATTATACAATATTCCATTCAGGGTCTATTATTACAGAGTCTCTCTCTCTCACTGTTCAGGATATTATAGAATATTCCTATCAGTGTCTATTATTACAGAGTCTCTCTCTCTCTCAATGTTCAGGATATTATAGAATATTCCTATCAGTGTCTATTATTACATAGTCTCTCTCTCTCTCACTGTTCAGTATATTATAGAATATTCCTATCAGTGTCTATTATTACAGAGTCTCTCTCTCACTGTTCAGGATATTATAGAATATTCCTTTCAGTGTCTATTATTACAGAGTCTCTCTCTCTCACTGTTCAGGATATTATAGAATATACCTATCAGTGTCTATTATTAAGAGTCTCTCTCTCTCTCTTTCACTCTTCAGGATATTATAGAATATTCCTATCAGTGTCTATTATTACAGAGTCTCTCTTTCTCTCTCACTGTTCAGTATATTATAGAATATTCCTATCAGTGTCTATTATTACAGAGTCTCTCTCTCTCTCACTGTTCAGGATATTATACAATATTCCTATCAGTGTCTATTATTACAGAGTCTCTCTCTCTCTCACTGTTCAGGATATTATAGAATATTCCTATCAGTGTCTATTATTACAGAGTCTCTCTCTCTCTCATTGTTCAGGATATTATAGAATATTCCTATCAGTGTCTGTTATTACAGAGTCTCTCTCTCTCTCTCACTGTTCAGGATATTATAGAATATTCCTATCAGTGTCTATTATTACAGAGTCTCTCTCTCTCTCTCTCTCTCACTGTTCAGGATATTATAGAATATTCCTATCAGTGTCTATTATTACAGAGTCTCTCTCTCTCACTGTTCAGGATATTATAGAATATTCCTATCAGTGTCCATTATTACAGAGTCTCTCTCTCTCTCTCTTTCACTCTTCAGGATATTATAGAATATTCCTCTCAGTGTCTATTATTACAGAGTCTCTCCTTCTCTCTCACTGTTCAGTATATTATAGAATATTCCTATCAGTGTCTATTATTACAGAGTCTCTCTCTCTCTCACACTGTTCAGGATTTTATAGAATATTCCTATCAGTGGCTATTATTACAGAGTCTCCCTCGCTCTCTCACTGTTCAGGATATTATACAATAATCCTATCAGTGTCTATTATTACAGAGTCTCTCTCTGTCTCTCTCACTGTTCAGGATATTATAGAATATTCCTATCAGTGTCTATTATTACAGAGTCTCTCTCTCTCTCTCACTGTTCAGGATTTTATAGAATATTCCTATCAGTGTCTATTATAACAGAGTCTCTCTCTGTCTCTCTCACTGTTCAGGATATTATAGAATATTCCTATCAGTGTCTATTATTACAGAGTCTCTCTCTCTCTCTCTCACTGTTCAGGATATTAGAGAATATTCCTATCGGTGTCTATTATTACAGAGTCACTCTCTCTCTCTCACTGTTCAGGATATTATAGAATATTCCTATCAGTGTCTATTATTAAGAGTCTCTCTCTCTCTCTCTCTCTCACTGTTCAGGATATTATAGAATATTCCTATCAGTGTCTATTATTACAGAGTCCCTCTCTCTCTCTCTCTCTCAATGTTCAGGATATTATAGAATATTCCTATCTGTGTCTATTATTACAGAGTCTCTCTCTCTCTCTCACTGTTCAGGATATTAGAGAATATTCCTATCAGTGTCTATTATTACAGAGTCTCTCTCTCTCTCTCTCACTGTTCAGGATATTATAGAATATTCCTTTCAGTGTCTATTATTAGAGTCTCTCTCTCTCTCTCACTGTTCAGGATATTATAGAATATTCCTATCAGTGTCGATTATTACAGAGTCTCTCTCTCTCTCTCTCTCAATGTTCAGGATATTATAGAATATTCCTATCAGTGTCTATTATTACAGAGTCTCTCTCTCTCTCTCTCTCTCTCACTGTTCAGGATATTATACAATATTCCTATCAGTGTCTATTATTACAGAGTCTCTCTCTCTCTCTCTCACTGTTCAGGATATTATAGAATATTCCTATCTGTGTCTATTACTACAGAGTCTCTCTCTCTCTCTCACTGTTCAGGATATTATAGAATATTCCTATCAGTGTCTATTATTACAGAGTCTCTCTCTCTCACTGTTCAGGATATTATAGAATATTCCTATCAGTGTCTATTATTACAGAGTCTCTCTCTCTCTCTCCCTGTTCAGGATATTATGGAATATTCCTATCAGTGTCTATTATTACAGAGTCTCTCTCTCTCTCACTGTTCAGGATATTATAGAATATTCCTATCAGTGTCTATTATTGCAGAGACTCTCTCTCTCTCACTGTTCAGGATATTATAGAATATTCCTTTCAGTGTCTATTTTTACAGAGTCTCTCTCTCTCTCACTGTTCAGGATATTATAGAATATTCCTATCAGCGTCTATTATTACAGAGTCTCTCTCTCTCTCACTGTTCAGGATATTATAGAATATTCCCATCAGTGTCTATTATTACAGAGTCTCTCTCTTTCTCTCTCTCTCTCACTGTTCAGGATATTATAGAATATTCCTATCAGTGTCTATTATTACACTGTTTCTCTCTCTTTCACTGTTCAGGATACTATAGAATATTCCTGTCAGTGTCTATTATTACAGAGTCTCTCTCTCTCTCACTGTTCAGGATATTAGAGAATATTCCTATCGGTGTTTATTATTAGAGTCTCTCTCTCCCTCACTGTTCAGGATATTATAGAATATTCCTATCAGTGTCTATTATTACACAGTCTCTCTCACTTTCACTGTTCAGGATATTATAGAATATTCCTATCAGTGTCTATTATTACAGAGTCTCTCTCTCTCTCTCTCACTGTTCAGGATATTATACAATATTCCTATCAGTGTCTATTATTACAGAGTCTCTCTCTCTCTCTCTCTCACTGTTCAGGATATTATAGAATATTCCTATCTGTGTCTATTACTACAGAGTCTCTCTCTCTCTCTCACTGTTCAGGATATTATAGAATATTCCTATCACTGTCTATTATTACAGAGTCTCTCTCTCTCCCTGTTCAGGATATTATAGAATATTCCTATCAGTGTCTATTATTACAGAGTCTCTCTCTCTCTCTTCCTGTTCAGGATATTATGGAATATTCCTATCAGTGTCTATTATTACAGAGTCTCTCTCTCTCTCTCACTGTTCAGGATATTATAGAATATTCCTATCAGTGTCTATTATTACAGAGTCTCTCTCTCTCTTACTGTTTAGGATATTATTGAATATTCCTATCAGTGTCTATTATTACAGAATCTCTCTCTCTCTCACTGTTCAGGATACTATAGAATATTCCTATCAGTGTCTATTATTACAGAGTCTCTCTCTCTCTCACTGTTCAGGATATTATAGAATATTCCTATCAGTGTCTATTATTACAGAGTCTCTCTCTCTCTCTCACTGTTCAGGATATTATAGAATATTCCTATCAGTGTCTATTATTACAGAGTCTCTCTCTCTCTCACTGTTCAGTATATTATAGAATATTCCTATCAGTGTCTATTATTACAGAGACTCTCTCTCTCTCACTGTTCAGGATATTATAGAATATTCCTTTCAGTGTCTATTTTTACAGAGTCTCTCTCTCTCTCACTGTTCAGGATATTATAGAATATTCCTATCAGTGTCTATTATTACAGAGTCTCTCTCTCTCTCACTGTTCAGGATATTATAGAATATTCCCATCAGTGTCTATTATTACAGAGTCTCTCTCTTTCTCTCTCTCTCTCACTGTTCAGGATATTATAGAATATTCCTATCAGTGTCTATTATTACACTGTTTCTCTCTCTTTCACTGTTCAGGATACTATAGAATATTCCTGTCAGTGTCTATTATTACAGAGTCTCTCTCTCTCTCACTGTTCAGGATATTAGAGAATATTCCTATCGGTGTTTATTATTACAGAGTCTCTCTCTCTCTGTCAGTGTTCAGGATATTATAGAATATTCCTATCAGTGTCTATTATTACAGAGTCTCTCTCTCTCTCACTGTTCAGGATATTATAGAATATTCCTATCAGTGTCTATTATTACAGAGTCCCTCTCTCTCACTGGTCAGGATATTATAGAATATTCCTATCAGTGTCTATTATTACAGTGTCTCTCTCTCTCTCACTGTTCAGGATATTATAGAATATTCCTATCAGTGTCTATTATTACAGAGTCTCTCTCTCTCCCTGTTCAGGATATTATAGAATATTCCTATCAGTGTCTATTATTACAGAGTATCTCTCTCTCTCTCTCACTGTTCAGGATATTATAGAATATTCCTATCAGTGTCTATTATTACAGAGTCTCTCTCTCTCTCACTGTTCAGGATATTATAGAATATTCCTATCAGCGTCTATTATTACAGAGTCTCTCTCTCTCTCTCTCTCTCTCTCACTGTTCGGGATATTATAGAATATTCCTATCATTGTCTATTATTACAGAGTCTCTCCCTCTCTCTCACTGTTCAGGATATTATAGAATATTTCTTTCAGTGTCTATTATTACAGAGTCTCTCTCTCTCTCACTGTTCAGGATATTATAGAATATTCCTATCGGTGTGTTTTATTACAGAGTCTCTCTCTCTCTGTCAGTGTTCAGGATATTATAGAATATTCCTATCAGTGTCTATTATTACAGAGTCTCTCTCTCTCACTGTTCAGGATATTATAGAATATTCCTATCAGTGTCTATTATTACAGAGTCTCTCTCTTTCGCTCTCTCTCACTGTTCTGGATATTATAGAATATTCATAACAGTGTCTATTATTACAGAGTCTCTCTCTGTCTCTCTCACTGTTCAGGATATTATAGAATATTCCTATCAGTGTCGATTATTACAGAGTCTCTCTCTCTCTCTCTCAATGTTCAGGATATTATAGAATATTCATATCAGTGTCTATTATTACAGAGTCTCTCTCTCTCTCTCACTGTTCAGGATATTATAGAATATTCATTTCAGTGTCTATTATTACAGAGTCTCTCTCTCTCTCTCACTGTTCAGGATATTATAGAATATTCCTATCAGTGTCAATTATTACAGAGTCTCTCTCTCTCTCTCTGTTCAGGATATTATAGAATATTCCTATCAGTGTCTATTATTACAGAGTATCTCTCTCTCAATGTTCAGGATATTATAGAATATTCCTATCAGTGTCTATTATTACAGAGTCTCTCTCTCTCTCTCTCTCTCTCACTGTTCAGGGTATTATAGAATATTCCTATCTGTGTCTATTATTACAGAGTCTCTCTCTCTCTCTCACTGTTCAGGATATTATAGAATATTCCTATCAGTGTCTATTATTACAGATCTCTCCCTCTCTCTCACTGTTCAGGATATTATAGAATATTCCTATCAGTGTCTATTATTACAGAGTATCTCTCTCTCAATGTTCAGGACATTATAGAATATTCCTATCAGTGTCTATTATTACAGAGTCTCTCTCTCTCTCTCTCTCTCTCACTGTTCAGGATATTATAGAATATTCCTATCAGTGTCTATTATGACAGAGTCTCTCCCTCTCACTGTCCAGGATATTAGAGAATATTCCAATCAGTGTCTTTTATTACAGAGTCTCTCTCGCTCTCTCACTGTTCAGGATATTATACAATATTCCATTCAGGGTCTATTATTACAGAGTCTCTCTCTCTCTCACTGTTCAGGATATTATAGAATATTCCTATCAGTGTCTATTATTACAGAGTCTCTCTCTCTCTCAATGTTCAGGATATTATAGAATATTCCTATCAGTGTCTATTATTACAGAGTCTCTCTCTCTCTCACTGTTCAGTATATTATAGAATATTCCTATCAGTGTCTATTATTACAGAGTCTCTCTCTCACTGTTCAGGATATTATAGAATATTCCTATCAGTGTCTATTATTACACTGTTTCTCTCTCTTTCACTGTTCAGGATACTATAGAATATTCCTGTCAGTGTCTATTATTACAGAGTCTCTCTCTCTCTCACTGTTCAGGATATTAGAGAATATTCCTATCGGTGTTTATTATAACAGAGTCTCTCTCTCCCTCACTGTTCAGGATATTATAGAATATTCCTATCAGTGTCTATTATTACACAGTCTCTCTCACTTTCACTGTTCAGGATATTATAGAATATTCCTATCAGTGTCTATTATTACAGAGTCTCTCTCTCTCTCTCTCACTGTTCAGGATATTATACAATATTCCTATCAGTGTCTATTATTACAGAGTCTCTCTCTCTCTCTCTCTCACTGTTCAGGATATTATAGAATATTCCTATCTGTGTCTATTACTACAGAGTCTCTCTCTCTCTCTCACTGTTCAGGATATTATAGAATATTCCTATCACTGTCTATTATTACAGAGTCTCTCTCTCTCCCTGTTCAGGATATTATAGAATATTCCTATCAGTGTCTATTATTACAGAGTCTCTCTCTCTCTCTTCCTGTTCAGGATATTATGGAATATTCCTATCAGTGTCTATTATTACAGAGTCTCTCTCTCTCTCTCACTGTTCAGGATATTATAGAATATTCCTATCAGTGTCTATTATTACAGAGTCTCTCTCTCTCTTACTGTTTAGGATATTATTGAATATTCCTATCAGTGTCTATTATTACAGAATCTCTCTCTCTCTCACTGTTCAGGATACTATAGAATATTCCTATCAGTGTCTATTATTACAGAGTCTCTCTCTCTCTCACTGTTCAGGATATTATAGAATATTCCTATCAGTGTCTATTATTACAGAGTCTCTCTCTCTCTCTCACTGTTCAGGATATTATAGAATATTCCTATCAGTGTCTATTATTACAGAGTCTCTCTCTCTCTCACTGTTCAGTATATTATAGAATATTCCTATCAGTGTCTATTATTACAGAGACTCTCTCTCTCTCACTGTTCAGGATATTATAGAATATTCCTTTCAGTGTCTATTTTTACAGAGTCTCTCTCTCTCTCACTGTTCAGGATATTATAGAATATTCCTATCAGTGTCTATTATTACAGAGTCTCTCTCTCTCTCACTGTTCAGGATATTATAGAATATTCCCATCAGTGTCTATTATTACAGAGTCTCTCTCTTTCTCTCTCTCTCTCACTGTTCAGGATATTATAGAATATTCCTATCAGTGTCTATTATTACACTGTTTCTCTCTCTTTCACTGTTCAGGATACTATAGAATATTCCTGTCAGTGTCTATTATTACAGAGTCTCTCTCTCTCTCACTGTTCAGGATATTAGAGAATATTCCTATCGGTGTTTATTATTACAGAGTCTCTCTCTCTCTGTCAGTGTTCAGGATATTATAGAATATTCCTATCAGTGTCTATTATTACAGAGTCTCTCTCTCTCTCACTGTTCAGGATATTATAGAATATTCCTATCAGTGTCTATTATTACAGAGTCCCTCTCTCTCACTGGTCAGGATATTATAGAATATTCCTATCAGTGTCTATTATTACAGTGTCTCTCTCTCTCTCACTGTTCAGGATATTATAGAATATTCCTATCAGTGTCTATTATTACAGAGTCTCTCTCTCTCCCTGTTCAGGATATTATAGAATATTCCTATCAGTGTCTATTATTACAGAGTCTCTCTCTCTCTCTCTCACTGTTCAGGATATTATAGAATATTCCTATCAGTGTCTATTATTACAGAGTCTCTCTCTCTCTCACTGTTCAGGATATTATAGAATATTCCTATCAGCGTCTATTATTACAGAGTCTCTCTCTCTCTCTCTCTCTCTCTCTCTCACTGTTCGGGATATTATAGAATATTCCTATCATTGTCTATTATTACAGAGTCTCTCCCTCTCTCTCACTGTTCAGGATATTATAGAATATTTCTTTCAGTGTCTATTATTACAGAGTCTCTCTCTCTCTCACTGTTCAGGATATTATAGAATATTCCTATCGGTGTGTTTTATTACAGAGTCTCTCTCTCTCTGTCAGTGTTCAGGATATTATAGAATATTCCTATCAGTGTCTATTATTACAGAGTCTCTCTCTCTCTCACTGTTCAGGATATTATAGAATATTCCTATCAGTGTCTATTATTACAGAGTCTGTCTCTCTCACTGTTCAGGATATTATAGAATATTCCTATCAGTGTCTATTATTACAGAGTCTCTCTCACTCTCACTGTTCAGGATATTATAGAATATTCCTATCAGTGTCTATTATTACAGAGTCTCTCTCTCTCACTGTTCAGGATATTATAGAATATTCCTATCAGTGTCTATTATTACAGTGTCTCTCTCTCTCTCACTGTTCAGGATATTATAGAATATTCCTATCAGTGTCTATTATTACAGAGTCTCTCACTCTCTCCCTGTTCAGGATATTATAGAATATTCCTATCAGTGTCTATTATTACAGAGTCTCTCTCTCTCTCTCACTGTTCAGGATATTATAGAATATTCCTATCAGTGTCTATTATTACAGAGTCTCTCTCTCTCTCTCTGTTCAGGATATTATAGAATATTCCTATCAGTGTCTATTATTACAGAGTCTCTCTCACTCTCACTGTTCAGGATATTATGGAATATTCCTATCAGTGTCTATTATTACAGAGTCTCTCTCTCTCTCACTGTTCAGGATATTATAGAATATTCCTATCAGTGTCTATTATTACAGAGTCTCTCTCTCTCTCTCACTGTTCAGGATATTATAGAATATTCCTATCAGTGTCTATTATTACAGAGTCTCTCTCTCTCTCTCTCACTGTTCAGGATATTATAGAATATTCCTATCAGTGTCTATTATTACAGAGTCTCTCTGTCTCCTTGTTCAGGATATTATAGAATATTCCTATCAGTGTCTATTATTGCAGAGACTCTCTCTCTCTCACTGTTCAGGATATTATAGAATATTCCTTTCAGTGTCTATTTTTACAGAGTCTCTCTCTCTCTCACTGTTCAGGATATTATAGAATATTCCTATCAGCGTCTATTATTACAGAGTCTCTCTCTCTCTCACTGTTCAGGATATTATAGAATATTCCCATCAGTGTCTATTATTACAGAGTCTCTCTCTTTCTCTCTCTCTCTCACTGTTCAGGATATTATAGAATATTCCTATCAGTGTCTATTATTACACTGTTTCTCTCTCTTTCACTGTTCAGGATACTATAGAATATTCCTGTCAGTGTCTATTATTACAGAGTCTCTCTCTCTCTCACTGTTCAGGATATTAGAGAATATTCCTATCGGTGTTTATTATTAGAGTCTCTCTCTCCCTCACTGTTCAGGATATTATAGAATATTCCTATCAGTGTCTATTATTACACAGTCTCTCTCACTTTCACTGTTCAGGATATTATAGAATATTCCTATCAGTGTCTATTATTACAGAGTCTCTCTCTCTCTCTCTCACTGTTCAGGATATTATACAATATTCCTATCAGTGTCTATTATTACAGAGTCTCTCTCTCTCTCTCTCTCACTGTTCAGGATATTATAGAATATTCCTATCTGTGTCTATTACTACAGAGTCTCTCTCTCTCTCTCACTGTTCAGGATATTATAGAATATTCCTATCACTGTCTATTATTACAGAGTCTCTCTCTCTCCCTGTTCAGGATATTATAGAATATTCCTATCAGTGTCTATTATTACAGAGTCTCTCTCTCTCTCTTCCTGTTCAGGATATTATGGAATATTCCTATCAGTGTCTATTATTACAGAGTCTCTCTCTCTCTCTCACTGTTCAGGATATTATAGAATATTCCTATCAGTGTCTATTATTACAGAGTCTCTCTCTCTCTTACTGTTTAGGATATTATTGAATATTCCTATCAGTGTCTATTATTACAGAATCTCTCTCTCTCTCACTGTTCAGGATACTATAGAATATTCCTATCAGTGTCTATTATTACAGAGTCTCTCTCTCTCTCACTGTTCAGGATATTATAGAATATTCCTATCAGTGTCTATTATTACAGAGTCTCTCTCTCTCTCTCACTGTTCAGGATATTATAGAATATTCCTATCAGTGTCTATTATTACAGAGTCTCTCTCTCTCTCACTGTTCAGTATATTATAGAATATTCCTATCAGTGTCTATTATTACAGAGACTCTCTCTCTCTCACTGTTCAGGATATTATAGAATATTCCTTTCAGTGTCTATTTTTACAGAGTCTCTCTCTCTCTCACTGTTCAGGATATTATAGAATATTCCTATCAGTGTCTATTATTACAGAGTCTCTCTCTCTCTCACTGTTCAGGATATTATAGAATATTCCCATCAGTGTCTATTATTACAGAGTCTCTCTCTTTCTCTCTCTCTCTCACTGTTCAGGATATTATAGAATATTCCTATCAGTGTCTATTATTACACTGTTTCTCTCTCTTTCACTGTTCAGGATACTATAGAATATTCCTGTCAGTGTCTATTATTACAGAGTCTCTCTCTCTCTCACTGTTCAGGATATTAGAGAATATTCCTATCGGTGTTTATTATTACAGAGTCTCTCTCTCTCTGTCAGTGTTCAGGATATTATAGAATATTCCTATCAGTGTCTATTATTACAGAGTCTCTCTCTCTCTCACTGTTCAGGATATTATAGAATATTCCTATCAGTGTCTATTATTACAGAGTCCCTCTCTCTCACTGGTCAGGATATTATAGAATATTCCTATCAGTGTCTATTATTACAGTGTCTCTCTCTCTCTCACTGTTCAGGATATTATAGAATATTCCTATCAGTGTCTATTATTACAGAGTCTCTCTCTCTCCCTGTTCAGGATATTATAGAATATTCCTATCAGTGTCTATTATTACAGAGTATCTCTCTCTCTCTCTCACTGTTCAGGATATTATAGAATATTCCTATCAGTGTCTATTATTACAGAGTCTCTCTCTCTCTCACTGTTCAGGATATTATAGAATATTCCTATCAGCGTCTATTATTACAGAGTCTCTCTCTCTCTCTCTCTCTCTCTCACTGTTCGGGATATTATAGAATATTCCTATCATTGTCTATTATTACAGAGTCTCTCCCTCTCTCTCACTGTTCAGGATATTATAGAATATTTCTTTCAGTGTCTATTATTACAGAGTCTCTCTCTCTCTCACTGTTCAGGATATTATAGAATATTCCTATCGGTGTGTTTTATTACAGAGTCTCTCTCTCTCTGTCAGTGTTCAGGATATTATAGAATATTCCTATCAGTGTCTATTATTACAGAGTCTCTCTCTCTCACTGTTCAGGATATTATAGAATATTCCTATCAGTGTCTATTATTACAGAGTCTCTCTCTTTCGCTCTCTCTCACTGTTCTGGATATTATAGAATATTCATAACAGTGTCTATTATTACAGAGTCTCTCTCTGTCTCTCTCACTGTTCAGGATATTATAGAATATTCCTATCAGTGTCGATTATTACAGAGTCTCTCTCTCTCTCTCTCAATGTTCAGGATATTATAGAATATTCATATCAGTGTCTATTATTACAGAGTCTCTCTCTCTCTCTCACTGTTCAGGATATTATAGAATATTCATTTCAGTGTCTATTATTACAGAGTCTCTCTCTCTCTCTCACTGTTCAGGATATTATAGAATATTCCTATCAGTGTCAATTATTACAGAGTCTCTCTCTCTCTCTCTGTTCAGGATATTATAGAATATTCCTATCAGTGTCTATTATTACAGAGTATCTCTCTCTCAATGTTCAGGATATTATAGAATATTCCTATCAGTGTCTATTATTACAGAGTCTCTCTCTCTCTCTCTCTCTCTCACTGTTCAGGGTATTATAGAATATTCCTATCTGTGTCTATTATTACAGAGTCTCTCTCTCTCTCTCACTGTTCAGGATATTATAGAATATTCCTATCAGTGTCTATTATTACAGAGTCTCTCCCTCTCTCTCACTGTTCAGGATATTATAGAATATTCCTATCAGTGTCTATTATTACAGAGTATCTCTCTCTCAATGTTCAGGACATTATAGAATATTCCTATCAGTGTCTATTATTACAGAGTCTCTCTCTCTCTCTCTCTCTCTCACTGTTCAGGATATTATAGAATATTCCTATCAGTGTCTATTATGACAGAGTCTCTCCCTCTCACTGTCCAGGATATTAGAGAATATTCCAATCAGTGTCTTTTATTACAGAGTCTCTCTCGCTCTCTCACTGTTCAGGATATTATACAATATTCCATTCAGGGTCTATTATTACAGAGTCTCTCTCTCTCTCACTGTTCAGGATATTATAGAATATTCCTATCAGTGTCTATTATTACAGAGTCTCTCTCTCTCTCAATGTTCAGGATATTATAGAATATTCCTATCAGTGTCTATTATTACAGAGTCTCTCTCTCTCTCACTGTTCAGTATATTATAGAATATTCCTATCAGTGTCTATTATTACAGAGTCTCTCTCTCACTGTTCAGGATATTATAGAATATTCCTATCAGTGTCTATTATTACACTGTTTCTCTCTCTTTCACTGTTCAGGATACTATAGAATATTCCTGTCAGTGTCTATTATTACAGAGTCTCTCTCTCTCTCACTGTTCAGGATATTAGAGAATATTCCTATCGGTGTTTATTATTACAGAGTCTCTCTCTCCCTCACTGTTCAGGATATTATAGAATATTCCTATCAGTGTCTATTATTACACAGTCTCTCTCACTTTCACTGTTCAGGATATTATAGAATATTCCTATCAGTGTCTATTATTACAGAGTCTCTCTCTCTCTCTCTCACTGTTCAGGATATTATACAATATTCCTATCAGTGTCTATTATTACAGAGTCTCTCTCTCTCTCTCTCTCACTGTTCAGGATATTATAGAATATTCCTATCTGTGTCTATTACTACAGAGTCTCTCTCTCTCTCTCACTGTTCAGGATATTATAGAATATTCCTATCACTGTCTATTATTACAGAGTCTCTCTCTCTCCCTGTTCAGGATATTATAGAATATTCCTATCAGTGTCTATTATTACAGAGTCTCTCTCTCTCTCTTCCTGTTCAGGATATTATGGAATATTCCTATCAGTGTCTATTATTACAGAGTCTCTCTCTCTCTCTCACTGTTCAGGATATTATAGAATATTCCTATCAGTGTCTATTATTACAGAGTCTCTCTCTCTCTTACTGTTTAGGATATTATTGAATATTCCTATCAGTGTCTATTATTACAGAATCTCTCTCTCTCTCACTGTTCAGGATACTATAGAATATTCCTATCAGTGTCTATTATTACAGAGTCTCTCTCTCTCTCACTGTTCAGGATATTATAGAATATTCCTATCAGTGTCTATTATTACAGAGTCTCTCTCTCTCTCTCACTGTTCAGGATATTATAGAATATTCCTATCAGTGTCTATTATTACAGAGTCTCTCTCTCTCTCACTGTTCAGTATATTATAGAATATTCCTATCAGTGTCTATTATTACAGAGACTCTCTCTCTCTCACTGTTCAGGATATTATAGAATATTCCTTTCAGTGTCTATTTTTACAGAGTCTCTCTCTCTCTCACTGTTCAGGATATTATAGAATATTCCTATCAGTGTCTATTATTACAGAGTCTCTCTCTCTCTCACTGTTCAGGATATTATAGAATATTCCCATCAGTGTCTATTATTACAGAGTCTCTCTCTTTCTCTCTCTCTCTCACTGTTCAGGATATTATAGAATATTCCTATCAGTGTCTATTATTACACTGTTTCTCTCTCTTTCACTGTTCAGGATACTATAGAATATTCCTGTCAGTGTCTATTATTACAGAGTCTCTCTCTCTCTCACTGTTCAGGATATTAGAGAATATTCCTATCGGTGTTTATTATTACAGAGTCTCTCTCTCTCTGTCAGTGTTCAGGATATTATAGAATATTCCTATCAGTGTCTATTATTACAGAGTCTCTCTCTCTCTCACTGTTCAGGATATTATAGAATATTCCTATCAGTGTCTATTATTACAGAGTCCCTCTCTCTCACTGGTCAGGATATTATAGAATATTCCTATCAGTGTCTATTATTACAGTGTCTCTCTCTCTCTCACTGTTCAGGATATTATAGAATATTCCTATCAGTGTCTATTATTACAGAGTCTCTCTCTCTCCCTGTTCAGGATATTATAGAATATTCCTATCAGTGTCTATTATTACAGAGTCTCTCTCTCTCTCTCTCACTGTTCAGGATATTATAGAATATTCCTATCAGTGTCTATTATTACAGAGTCTCTCTCTCTCTCACTGTTCAGGATATTATAGAATATTCCTATCAGCGTCTATTATTACAGAGTCTCTCTCTCTCTCTCTCTCTCTCTCTCTCACTGTTCGGGATATTATAGAATATTCCTATCATTGTCTATTATTACAGAGTCTCTCCCTCTCTCTCACTGTTCAGGATATTATAGAATATTTCTTTCAGTGTCTATTATTACAGAGTCTCTCTCTCTCTCACTGTTCAGGATATTATAGAATATTCCTATCGGTGTGTTTTATTACAGAGTCTCTCTCTCTCTGTCAGTGTTCAGGATATTATAGAATATTCCTATCAGTGTCTATTATTACAGAGTCTCTCTCTCTCTCACTGTTCAGGATATTATAGAATATTCCTATCAGTGTCTATTATTACAGAGTCTCTCTCTCTCACTGTTCAGGATATTATAGAATATTCCTATCAGTGTCTATTATTACAGAGTCTCTCTCACTCTCACTGTTCAGGATATTATAGAATATTCCTATCAGTGTCTATTATTACAGAGTCTCTCTCTCTCACTGTTCAGGATATTATAGAATATTCCTATCAGTGTCTATTATTACAGTGTCTCTCTCTCTCTCACTGTTCAGGATATTATAGAATATTCCTATCAGTGTCTATTATTACAGAGTCTCTCACTCTCTCCCTGTTCAGGATATTATAGAATATTCCTATCAGTGTCTATTATTACAGAGTCTCTCTCTCTCTCTCACTGTTCAGGATATTATAGAATATTCCTATCAGTGTCTATTATTACAGAGTCTCTCTCTCTCTCTCTGTTCAGGATATTATAGAATATTCCTATCAGTGTCTATTATTACAGAGTCTCTCTCACTCTCACTGTTCAGGATATTATGGAATATTCCTATCAGTGTCTATTATTACAGAGTCTCTCTCTCTCTCACTGTTCAGGATATTATAGAATATTCCTATCAGTGTCTATTATTACAGAGTCTCTCTCTCTCTCTCACTGTTCAGGATATTATAGAATATTCCTATCAGTGTCTATTATTACAGAGTCTCTCTCACTCTCACTGTTCAGGATATTATGGAATATTCCTATCAGTGTCTATTATTACAGAGTCTCTCTCTCTCTCTCTCACTGTTCAGGATATTATAGAATATTCCTATCAGTGTCTATTATTACAGAGTCTCTCTGTCTCCTTGTTCAGGATATTATAGAATATTCCTATCAGTGTCTATTATTACAGAGTCTCTCTCTCTCTCTCCCTGTTCAGGATATTATGGAATATTCCTATCAGTGTCTATTATTACAGAGTCTCTCTCTCTCTCCCTGTTCAGTATATTATAGAATATTCCTATCAGTGCCTATTATTACAGAGTCTCTCTCTCTCTCTCCCTGTTCAGGATATTATAGAATATTCCTATCAGTGTCTATTATTACAGAGTCTCTCTGTCTCCTTGTTCAGGATATTATAGAATATTCCTATCAGTGTCTATTATTACAGAGTCTCTCTCTCTCTCTCCCTGTTCAGGATATTATGGAATATTCCTATCAGTGTCTATTATTACAGAGTCTCTCTCTCTCTCTAACTGTTCAGGGTATTATAGAATATTCCTATCAGTGTCTATTATTACAGAGTCTCTCTCTCTCTTTCACTGTTCAGGATATTATACAATATTCCTATCAGTGTCTATCATTACAGAGTCTCTCTCTCTCTCTCACTGTTCAGGATATTATAGAATATTCCTATCAGTGTCTATTATTACAGAGTCTCTCTCTCTCTCTAACTGTTCAGGATATTATAGAATATTCCTATCAGTGTCTATTATTACAGAGTCTCTCTCTGTCTCACTGTTCAGGATATTATAGAACATTCCTATCAGTGTCTATTATCACAGAGTCTCTCTCTCTCTCTCACTGTTCAGGATATTATAGAATATTCCTATCAGTGTCTATTATTACAGAGTGTCTCTCTCTCTCTCTAACTGTTCAGGATATTATAGAATATTCCTATCAGTGTCTATTATTACAGAGTCTCTCTCTCTCTCTCACTGTTCAGGATATTACAGAATATTCCTATCAGTGTCTATTATTACAGAGTCTCTCTCTCTCACTGTTCAGGATATTATAGAATAGTCCTATCAGTGTCTATTATTACAGAGTCTCTCTCTCTCTCTCACTGTTCAGGATATTAGACAATATTCCTATCATTGTCTATCATTACAGAGTATGTTATTGTCTATTATGAATTATGGTTCTGCCTGCCAGAAGGTGGGTATTGGCGTTACACAAAGTTCAGTGCAGGGACTGCTGCTGTTTACACTTTATATCAACCGTTTGGCCCTTGGAGTCAAAAACAGCATTTTGCAATTTGCGGAAGATACTAAATTGAGTGGGACAATCCTGAGGAGGGTTGCCACAAATTTCTGGAGGACATTCATTCTCTTGCAGAAGGGCCAAAATGATTGGCACAAGCAGTTGGACACAAGTAATCGTGGGTTCGTGGTAGTAAGGTAGTTAGAATAGCGAGGTCACTTGTTAGTTGGAAGGTGCAAGTCTAGGCGGGGTGTGGGAGCAAAGGGATCTCCGAGTGTTTGTGCTCAGTTGCTCTGTGTTTGATGATCTGCGTCTGTCTACTGTTGATGCTCACTGCGCTCGATTGATTATGCCTGGGTTTGGGCTCAAAAGCTGCAGCAAGAGCTGGAACCTGGAGCTGGAAGCATGGAGCAGACATTTTATAGCACTGGGAATGAAACCCGTTTCACGTGGAAGGAGAGGATGTCATTGGCTCGGCACGTGGCGGGGGGGAGGAGGGCTGGGGAGGCGTTGGCGGGGGCCGGGGGGGTGTGGCGGGGGTTGGTGGGGGGGCGGGGAGGGCGGAGTTTCTTCCTCAGAGCAGGGAGCGCCGCTCAGTCGAGACTGCGGGTAGCTCAGTCTCGCTCCTCATCGGTGTCCTCCGTACTCGCTCCGAACACCTTCACATCCTCCCTCAAGTGCGGAGCCCAGGACCGGAGGCAGGACTCCAGACGAGGCCCAACTCGCGTCCTACACCAGTCCGACACGACCTCCTCACTCTTGTACTACCCAACGGCCCTGGGATGCCGTATGCTTTACGGACTGATATCTCCACACACCTTGCTCCCCCTCCCCTTCCCGCCAGCCCCCACCCCCCTCCACAACCATGCTGGGATATTCGGAAGCAGCTGTGCAGAGATGCGCCAAGGGGACAGGCGCGCGCAGCCAAGAGCGTTAGAAACACGGGTTAACTTGCAGGTTGAGTCGGTAGTTAGGACGGCAAAGGCAATGTTGGCATTTATTTCGAGAGGACGAGAATATAAAAGCAGGGATGTGCTGCTGAGGCTTTATAAGGCTCTGGTCAGACCACATTTAGAATATTGTGAGCAATTTTGGGCCCCGTATCTCAGGAAGGATGTGCTGGGCTCTGGAGAGGGTCCAGAGGAGGTTCACGAGAACGATCCCAGGAATGAAAGGCTTAACATATGAGGAACGTTTGAGGACTCTGGGTCTATACTCGATGGAGTTTAGAAGGATGAGGGGGGGATCTGATTGAAACTTACAGAATACTGAAAGGCCTGGATAGAGTGGACGTGGGGAACATTAGTAGGAGAGACTAGGACCCGAGGGGCACAGCCTCAGAGTAAAGGGAAGACCTATTAGAACAGAGATGAGGAGAAACTTCTTTAGCCAGAGAGAGCGGTGAATCGATGGAATTCATTGCCACAGAAGGCTGTGGAGGCCATAGGTCATTGAGTGTATTTAAGACCGAGATAGATAGGGTCTCGATTGGGTAAGGGGGGGGGATCAAAGGTGACGGGGAGAAGGCGGGAGAATGGGGGTTGAGAGACTTATCAGCCGTGATTGAATGGCGGAGCAGACTCGATGGGCCGAGTGGCCTAATTTCTGCTCCGATGTCTTATGGTCTTATGTCTGTCCATGTTCTTTGTGCCAAAGTGCATCACCTCACACTTCCCTGCATCGAACTCCATCGGCCACCTCTCTGCCCACTCCACCGACGTGCCAATGTCCCTTTTGAAGTTCCGCACTGCCCTCCTCACGGTTTACAATTCTCCCAAGTTTTGTGTCGTCCGCAAACGTTGAAATTGTCCCCCTGCACACCAAGATCTAGATCACTCATATATATCAGGAAAAGCAAGGGTCCCAATACTGACCCCTGGGCAACTCCACTACAAACCTCCCTCCAGCCTGAAAAATACCCATTGACCATTACTCTCTGTTCCCTACCCCTCAGCCAATTTTGTATCCGCGTTGCTACTGTCCCTTTTATTCCATGACCTATAACCTTCCTGACAAGTCTGTCGTGTGGCACTGTGTCGAACGCCTTTTGGAAGCCCAAATACACCACCTCAACGGCTCTCCCCTCATCGACCCTCCCTGTCCCCTCTTCAGAAAAGCCTCCGGCAAGTGAGTCCGACGCGATTTTCCTTCAACAAATCCGCGCCGACTCTCCCGAATCCATCCACATTTTTCCAGGCGACTACTCATTCTATCCCGAATAATAGCTTCTGGAAGTTTCCCCCCGCCACCGAAGTTAAACTTGACTGGTCTGTAACCGCCGGGCGGGTCTTTACGACCTGTTCTGAACAACGGGCGTAAGGTTTTGCAGTTCTCCGGTCCTCCTCCCGGCACCTCACCCCCCACCGAATCCGGGGAACGTTGAAAGGTCATTGCCAGGGCCTCCGCAATTCCCACCCTCGCTCCCGTCAATATTCTTGGATGCATCTCATCCGGTCCCGGCCCCTTATCCGCTTTAAGTACCGACGGCTAATCCAATACCTCCTCCTTATCGGTTTTGAACCCTTCCAGTGACTTGAGTTTCCTCCTCTGTCACCAGGGCTTAGGCAGCATCTACCTCGTAGGTAAGGACAGGTGTCAAAGTATTCATTTAACACCGCAGCCAAGCCTCTTGCCTCTTTGTGTAACTCCCCTTTCTTGGTCCCTAATCAGCCCTACTCCTCCTTTTACCTCCCTTCTGCTATTGATGCGCTGGTAGAACACTTTGGGACTTCTTTTTATGTTAGCTGCCAGTCTCTTTTCGTAATCCCTCTTTGCTTCTGGTATCTGCTTTCTCACATCCCTTCTCAACCTTCTGTGTTCGGCTCGGTTCTCAAATGCGTTGGCTCCCCGGCACCTGTCGGAAGCACGATTCTTCTCCTTTAACTTAATTTCTATCTCCCTTGTCATCCAGAGCGATGAGGGACAGGAATGAGCGCCAGCGGGTCAGAGGGGAAGGGGTTTCTAAAGATACGTTCACACCCTGCTTTCCCACGGATCGGCCCAAACCGCACCCTCTCACCCAGAAAAGACAGCGGCCGAACTCAAGAGAGGTCACGACGTTTCACCCGCCGCTGACTCTTCTCCAGCCCTCACTGCTCTCCAGTGGGAACGCCGGAGCGAAAGCGGAAGGAATCACCAAGCAACAAAGTAAAGCGTACCTCGAGCCGGAAGCATGGAGTGGACATTTTAAAGCACCCTGAATAAAACCTGTTACACACTAGTGTCATCTCTGCATAGCTCCCAGATATAAAATATACCAGAGTCATCTCTGCATAGCTCTGAGATATAAAATATAGTGTCATCTCTGCATAGCTCCGAGATATAAAATATAGTGTCATCTCTGCATAGCTCCGAGATATAAAATATACCAGAGTCATCTCTGCATAGCCCTGAGATATAAAATATAGTGTCATCACTGCATGGCTTCGAGATATAAAATACACAAGTGTCATCACACGTATAGCTCCGAAATATAAAACACACAAGTGTCATCTCTGCATAGCTCTGAGATATAACATACACAAGTATCATCTCTGCATAGCTCTGAGATATAAAATACACAAGTGTCATCTCTGCATAGCTCTGAGATATAAAATACACAAGTGTCATCTCTGCATAGCTCTGAGATATAAAATACACAAGTGTCATCTCTGCATAGCTCTGAGATATAAAATACACAAGTGTCATCTCTGCATAGCTCTGAGATATAAAATACACAAGTGTCATCTCTGCATAGCTCTGAGATATAAAATACACAAGTGTCATCTCTGCATAGCACTGAGATGTGAAATATATTAGTGCCATCTCTGCATAGCTCTGAGATATAAAATATAGTAGTTCACCTCTGCATAGCTCTGAGATATAAAATATACTAGCGTCATCTCTGCATAGCTCCAATATATAAAATATACTAGTGTCATCTCTGCACAGCTCTGAGATATAAAATGTAGTAGTTCATCCCTGCACAGCTCTGAGATATAAAATATACTAGTGTCATCTCTGCATAGCTCTGAAATATAAAATACACAAGTGTCAGCTCTGCATAGCTACGAGATATAAAATATATTAGTGTCGTCTCTGCATAGCTCCGAGATATAACATATACTAGTGTCATCTCTGCACAGCTCTGAGATATACAATACACAACACAGACTGCAAATACATCAATCACTAAACATTGCACCATCGGCCAGAGCTTCCCACACATTGACAAGACCAACTCTGTACACAACACTCCAGATGTGGTCTCACCACTGCCCTGTACAACTGAAGCATAACCTCCCTAACTTCTATATTCAGTTCCCCTCACAATAAATGATAACTTTCTATTAGCTTCCCTAATGACCCCCTGTACCTGCAAACCGGCTTTTAGTGATTCATGCACTAGGACACCCAGATCCCTCTGCATCTCAGAGCTCTGGAACCTCTCACCATTTAGATAATAGGCTTCATACCAGCCTTTTGTGATTCATGCACTAGGACGCCCAGATCCCTCTGCGCCTGCCACTCGAATGCCTTCGATCTGCCACACGGTGAAGATCGCAGTCTGTGGTGCCTCCTTTATGTCCATGACCACCGTGAGGATGGGGGAGATTCTAACGTAGCAATACTGCCACTGGACTAGCCTT